>NW_014581454.1:4967-10931 GCF_000485595.1 Priapulus caudatus
GTCATAACGCCTGCCTGACTGTCACCGCTTACTCTGACTCCTCCAATGTAAATAACATTGAGCCGAACATCGACTGACGGTGACTGGAATGATTCGTGGATGTCAACATGACAGGCAAGTATTTTGTCGTGATCATCAGCGGTAAACGTACGCGTCAGTTTGCTGTACGTCGTTATAGTTCCGTCAACTTCACTGACATGTAAAGTATTAGCTCCGTCTATAGGTGTATCACCAAGCTTCCATGTTACTGTTCCTCCCGGAAAGCTTTTACTTGTAGTGCAGTTAACCTCAAGAGATCCTGCAAGTATCGTCATATAACCGTCTACATTATTACCGTCTATCGTCATTGTGACATTCCTTGCTGGCACTAACACGGTCACATTCAACTTGTTACTCGACATGTATGCTCCAAACACACTAGTTGCTTTACACGCGTACAATCCTCTGTGTTTAAGCTCGACTTGCTCGATCACCAGCTCGTCGCCTGCAGCTTGTATTCCCTGGTCGTCGTGGAACCACGTGTAAGATGGTTCTGGATAGCCGTCAGCATTGCAGCGTAGAATCAGCTTCTCTGCCTCGATAATAATGACGTCATCATCACTGGCGTTGTTGCTGCTGATGATGGTCACGGTGTTTGCCATGTACAAAATCTCGGTTAACGCTTCTTCGGGTAAACGTTGGTGAATGAAGATATGACAACAAAGTTTTTTGTCAATATCTACCGTTGAAAACCTGTGACTCAGGATACTTTTTGCTGTAAATGTCTTGTTTCTTGAACCCGCTTCCTCTGTTTGACTGGAGTCGGCCGTAATATCATCCACATTCAGCGACCAGGTGACGTTAGCTGCTGGGTTACTGCTGTCTGATACACACGAGAACTGTAGCGTTCCATCCGGTGATGAAGAGCTGTCTATAAGAGACATGGCAACCGACTGTGGTGACACAAGCACAGTTAGATGACCCTTGTTAGATAAAGGCCCGCTACCTGGCTCGCCCGCGGGATCCTGCCATGCACAATAGAACTCTGCGTCATCTTTCTCAACTGTCAAGTGAGATATTAGCAAGCCAAAGTTTCCTGTGTCATACCTGTTGTCGTCAATGTAGAAATATCTTTCTTCATTAGTAGGACTTACGTAGGAACCGTCTCGATACCAATAAACGAAAACGGGAAAATCTTCCCCGGAATTGAAACTAAGGTCAATCGTGCAGTGCACCGTGAGATTGGTACCTTCAACTGCCTCCGTGTCACATGGTTGCTGCAGGAACTGTGTCCTCACTGCAACTAAGGCTGAGCACAATACACACACCGCAACCTGCTTCACTGCTGACATTGTTAAGACTGCCAAGGTTTGCAACTAACTATGACCTTTAAGCGGTAATAACCGTTAAACGGTGATAACCGTAAGCGGTAATAAGCTTAAACGGTAATAACCGTAAGCAATAATAATCTTAAACAGTGATAACCGTTTACCGTATATCGCACTATAGTATAAGTAAATAAGAGTTATAATATATTAATAATATAAGAGTTATACATAACTCTAAGCTTTAATCGAAAATTGCACTTGTCGGATTATACGCTAGATGTCAAGTTGAATCATAATAGATAAACGTACCTCCGCGTGCACACGCTTGTGTCGTCTTGTCATATATGAATCACCGTTGCAAATCTTCAACCGCAATTTGATAGTCAACCCGTTAACCGATAAACACGTGGGCGTCAGTTATTTCACGCGGGCAGGATTAACAATGGCAGCAGTAAAGCTGGTTGCGCAAACGGTAAACGGTAAATTGATAAACTATAAACATCGAAAATGGGAAGGAGCCGCCACATTCCGAACGGCCGACCTCTAACACCAACCGCTATTATCGGTATATAGTGGACCCTAGCCTTTGCCTAAAAAGGCACACACTGCAAGGCAGCAAGTGGTTTGAAATCAGAATTTTCATTCTCCTGGACAATGTGCCCTCGCAGGCTAAGGATTATTGTCAGTACCCAACAGTTTTGTCCGCGACTGCTTATTTGGATATTCACAGCTAACCTATATATCTACAGGCCGTTCGGCTATCCGCCACCAGCCGACGCGCCCCGTGGCAGATGATAGCTGCAGGTAATCGGTTAAGATTACCCTTTCTGGAACTTACCAGCTGCTTCTACTATCAGTAACATATTAATGCGAAATTGAATGTAATCTCAGGGTGCGCGGTGGGGCTACGTATATACGAGCACGACGTCCCATGTCATCACAATAACAACAATAANGCAATAACCGTAAGCGGTAATAACCATAAGGGGCAATAACCGTAAGCGGTAATAACCATAAGGGGCAATAACCGGAAACGGTTAATATCCGTTTACCGTATATCGCACTATAGTATAAGTAAATAAGAGTTATACATAACTCTAAGCTTTAATGGAACATTGCACTTGTCTGTTTATACGCTAGATGTAAAGTTCAATCATAATAGATAAACGTACCTCCGCGTGCACACGCTTGTGTCGTCTTGTCATATATGAATCACCGTTGCAAACCTTCAACCGCAATTTGATAGTCAACCCGTGAACCAATAAACACGTGGGCGTCAGTTATTTCACGCGGGCAGGGTTAACAATGGCAGCAGTGAAGCTGGTTGCGCAAACGGTAAACGATAAACGGTAAATTTATAAACTATAAACATCGAAAATGAGAAGGAGCCGCCACATTCCGAACGGCCGACCTCTAACACCAACCACTATTACCGGTATATAGTGGGCCCTAGCCTTTGCCTAAAAAGGCACACTCTGCAAGGCAGCAGGTGGTTTGAAATCAGAGTTTTCCTTCTCCTGGACAATGTGCCCTCGCAGGCTAAGGATTATTGTCAGTACCCAACAGTTTGGTCCGCGACTGCTTATTTGGATATTCGCAGCTAACCTATATATCTACAGGCCGTTCGGCTATCCGCCACCAGCCGACGCGCCCCGTGGCAGATGATAGCTGCAGGTAATCGGTTAAGATTACCCTTCTTGGAACTTACTAGCTGCTTCTACTATCGGTAACATATTAATGCGAAATTGAATGTAATATCTTAGGGTGCGCGGTTGGGCTACGTATATACGAGCCCGACGTCCCATGTCAGAGTGTGTGAGAGAGAGAGAGAGAGAGAGAGAGAGAGAGAGAGAGAGAGAGAAAGAGAGAGAGAGATATCGAAAGAGTCAGAGAGAGAGAAAGAGAGAGAGATAGAGAGAAAGAGAGAGATAGCGAGAGTTTCCGATCGAGAGAGAGAGAGAGAGAGAGAGAGAGAGAGAGTCGGAGCCTGTGTGTAATTTACACGCTCCCGTATAACGAGTAATGTTATCTCCTCATATACACACTCATATACCACTCTCATATACATCCCTCAGTATCTTTCTATAAGATTGTCCATCGACGGCCTCCCACACTCATCCCGTAGCTGTCATGCAATGTAATATACAACGTCCCAAGAACAACCCGTCCTAATAGGCTAATAGTGAGGCGTAGGATTACGACATCTATATATCAGCCCAGTTTCTAGTTATGTACATAAACTACGGTGCTTTAGGATGTAATTACAAACTAACAATAAACACATATCTTATATTGTTACGACAAACAATAAACTCGAACTTGTTAGATCAACGCGTTTGACTTATATATATGTCCTGTGATACAGGAACGAAACCACGTCTCACATCGTGTATAATCTTGTTATTTAATATCCGTAAAGAAAATCAAAGGCTTCCTAACGCAATCCGCGAACTTGTATTTTAAATATAACGCAACGTGATCAACGTGATAGTGTTGCATTTCTCGATGTTAATGCAATAGAGACGTGACGCTGTTGCTATAATGTTCAGGCAACTGCCTTCCTAATAGTCCATCTTACTTTAATAATAATATGAAGTTTTTATAGAAGTTTTACTTTCAATTAATCGCGATCGCAAGTCAGCCTAGCTGCTTTAATGATTAATGTTCAGCCCACCCCCCCCCCACCCCCCCCCCCTGACAAGAACTGCTTAAAGCTACTCTCATTTGAAGTGTTATTACCATAAACGATACGAGTCGCTGTTGGGAATCCAGCCACTGGGTGAATGCGTAGAGTTGGAATTGTCGTGCGCATGTGCAGTAGGTATACGTTTGATTTGTCGATTGGCGATGTACCTTTGCAACCTCTGCTCATATTGTCTATTCCATGATTCAGCATGCCTATTCAGTCTCTCTCTCCTTGATTTCTGCGAATCGATTAAACGGCTGCTGCTTGCTCCATCAATCAATCAATCAATCTGTTATACGAATTCAATCCATAACCACTTTCTCCCCGCATGCTTCCTACTATTAGTGAGATATTAACGCCCGCAATTGTCTGCTATATCGATTTAGGTGCGGCCGGGCTTGAATGATTAAACAACTGTTCAATTAAACAATCAATCGATCAATTGAACGTTTGAATGATTAAACAACTGTTCAATTAAACAATCAATCGATCAATTGAACGTTTGAATTTTGACACATGGGTAGGTAACTCACTTCCGTCTCTCCGAGCGTCTATTTATGCGCTTCTTAAAACAGCCCGGACGCCTCACAATCCAAACCAGTTTCTCCCCGCTGCTTCTACTATTAGTGACATATTAACGCGCAATTGTCTGTAATCATTAGGGTGCGCGGTGGGGCTACGTATATATACGAGCATACGTCCCATGTCATTACAATAACAACAATAACTAGCCAGGGTTAGAAGTATAGACAATTAGTCGCAAAGCCCTAATTTAACATCGGCTGAAACCCCTGTTAGAACTAACGTGTAATGAATTAGTGTGGGAAGAGCATGCTGTGGGAAAAGCAATAACAGCAAGCAACAAAATAATAAACTTGAGAAAAATAATATTTTATTGGTACATTCATACATATATACATACATATATACATATATACATACATATATACATATATACATACATACATCTAGTAGTGCACGAGTACTACAATTACCCCTGCGTTATTTTCAGTGTAATCTGCACTGTGACCTCATGCTCATTCATGCAATTTCATTTCATTCATATTGAGCACACATTAGCACAATGTAATAAACGCATAGCAGCAGCCAGCGACGAGGTTGGTGTACGTTATAAACAAGTTGTAACCCTTGACTACTTGAGACGTATCAGCTTTGTGATATGATGCTACGCTTATGATTGGATATCAAGTGACGTCACAACATCAATCACGGTGGTTGCGATATTCTGCTGTCTTCGTCTGTGTTATAAAATGTGCTTTTGAGGGAAATCCGAGCTGAGGAATAAATCGTTATAAGCACGGATACCAAACTAAATCTACAACATCTAATATTCAATTAATTATATAATCCGATAAGCGTTTACTTGAACAATATTATTTAATTATAAAGTTTAACAAAGAAACATTTTCATGTGTATCACATCTCATATTCGTTGACGAGTGAATAAGTTTGATATCTTTTCAATATATTGTAACAAAGAATTTAACTAATGCGCATACTATGATACTGTAACCACTAAACATAACAATACCGACAAATTTATATCTAAAATATACGACGCTGCTACCTTTTTGAGTCAAGTATTCAGTGACAAACACATGTTAAGTGCCTGCGCAACCAACTAAAACTCTCATACATCCTACTGTGACAGCATTAGATTGCAGTAATCGAAGACAATCCACGCAAATCGATTCTCATTAAGACCAGAAAATGTGCTCCAAAGTTTACACTTCCTGCGGACGACTTCGCCGAAAATTCCGTCCCGACGTGAGTTTCGGCCCTATAGATAAATAAAAGTTGTTTTGAAGTGAGGATGCTAACCAGTAGCCTACGCTATCGCAAATTCCCAAATTCCAAATTTCGTATTGACGTCGAGTAAACCACTCGAGGGCAACTAACTAGTAATAACATCGTGTTATTATACGACAAGAACTGCTTAATCGCAGATCA
>NW_014581455.1:0-7468 GCF_000485595.1 Priapulus caudatus
GTGTGTGTGTGTGTGTGTGTGTGTGTGTGTGTGTGTGTGTGTATGTGTGTGTGTGTGTGTATGCGTGTGTGTGTGTGTATATCGGGGCTAGCAGTAGTTGTCGTGCTGGCGGCTCGTGGTGGATTAGCCCCGCGGCTCTGGGGCGACCGACCAGCTCAGCTGCGCAGCCGACAAGAACACGATAGATGCTTTCCCACGCAAATCAATGCATCATAGACGATGGACTAGAGAAGAACGGGAGATAACAGATGGAAAGACGTGCGTAAGTACGTGAGTGGGGACTGATGCTTCATGGGGCTGCACGAGAGGGGGTGGGTAGCTGGAGGGAGTCGTGCGTGTGTTGTAATTTGTGCGGTGTTGGGTGTGTTGTGTGTTGTTGTGTGTGTGTGTTGTGTGTGTTGTGTGTGAGCGATGTGTGCGTGTGTGTGCTGTGTGCTGTGTGTGTGTGTGGTGCGTGGCGTGTGTGTGTGTGTGTTGTTGGTTGTTGGTGGTGTGTGTTGTGTGTGTGTTGTTGGAGAGGAGAGGAGAGTAAAGATGAGAGATGATGCAAACGAATGGAGAGATTGTAGAGCGGTAGATTGAGAAACAGAGAGACATAGAGAGCGAGAGAAAGAGAATAGAATGCTGAGAGAGAGTGCGAGAGCAGTAGAAAGGAGGAGATAAAAGACATCGGAAAAGAAAAAAAAAACATAGAGAAAAAGAGGAAAATAAATTGAAACGAAACAGATGAGCTGAGAGAAATACACGAGACAAAGATACGTAGTAAATGAAAAAAAGAGGGAGAGTAAAAATCTTAGCAAGAAAAAAAAAGATCGCAGATAGAATCGTTTCAAAAAACGAATGCGAAGCAAGCAACAGTTTCAGAACAGTGAGTAAGGAATAAGAAAGAAAAAAAAGAAAGGAAGAAAAGAAAGGAAAAGAAAGAAGGAAGGAAGGTAGAATAATCAGGGCAGTACAGGCACACTGTGTATGTACTGGGTGCTGTGTTTGTGTATGTATTGAGTGCGCTGTATATGTATTGGGTGCTGTGTATGTATAGGGTGTGTGTATGTTATGTATTGGATGTGTATATGTTATGTATTGGGTGTGTATAGGTTATGTATTGGGTGTGTATATGTTATGTATTGGGTGTGTATATGTGTATGTATTGGGGGTGTGTATGTGTATGTATTGGGGGTGTGTATGTGTATGTGTATGTATTGGGGGTGTGTATGTGTATGTGTATGTATTGGGGGTGTGTATGTGTATGTATTGGGGGTGTGTATGTGTATGTATTGGGTGCTGTGTGTTTGTATATGTATTGAGCGCTGTGTATGTAATGGGTACTGTGTGTATGTGTATGTATTGAGCGCTGTTATTTATTATTGGTTGTTGTATGTATTGGGTGTGGGTAATTCATATTTTGAGTCGCTGTGTAAGTGGATGTTATAGTGTGTTAATAGTTAATTATACCGTTGTGTATGTTTATGTATATGTGTGTGCAATATTGTAGTGTATAGTGTGTATAGTGTATGTATAGTGTGTGTATGTGTTATGTATACGTGTGTGAGCATATGGTGTAGTATATGTGTGTATGTTGTATTTATATGTGTGTAATAACTGTCATGTATTATGCTGTGTATGTGTGTATGTATTAAGTGCTTATATGTGTATTATTAAGTTGTCTGTGTAGTGTATGTACTAGTGTTTTATAGTGTATGTATATGTGTGTATATGTGTAGATCTGTGTGTGTATATGTTTATGTATTAGTTTTTAGTGTGTATGTAATTAATGTCTGTATAGTTATGTATATGCTTGTGTATAGTTACTGATAGTGTTTATATATTTGTATGTCAAGTGTTTATGTGTGATTTTAGTGTCTGGTATATGTGATTGTATACTTGTGTATATGTTATGTATAGTTTGTGGTATATTATATTGTATGTATACTGTGTGTTGTTATATGTGTATGTATAGTGTGTGTATGTGTGTATGTATAGTGTGTGTATATGTGTATGTATAGTGTGTGTATGTGTGTATGTATAGTGTGTGTATATGTGTATGTATAGTGTGTATATGTGTACTGTATATCGTGTGTGTAATATGTTAACTGTATAGTGTTGTATGTTGCTTGTATAGTGTGTATAGTTGTAATTACTTAAGTGTATGTTGATTGGTATGTATAGTGTAATAATAATATGTGTATGTATATGTGTTGTGTATATTGTGTATGTATGAGTTGTAATGTGTATGTATAGTGTGTGTATATGTGTATGTATAGTGTGTATATGTGTATGTATAGTGTGTATATGTGTATGTATAGTGTGTGTATATGTGTATGTATAGTGTGTGGGCTGAGCTGCTGCTGCCTACCACCAGCTGTGTGCGCTGATCTGACCCATGATGTTTGCGTTCGATACATATCAATACATATAAGATGATGATTTCTAATGCGTAGAGATGGCTGCTAACCCCACCACTTCAGCATGATACATCTGCTAGCTTGCTGCTGCTGCTCTACTGCTGCTGCTGCTGATTGCTGGCTCTGCTGTTGGCCGCATCGCTTCTTGCAGAATCACGACTGCTCCCTGCTACTGCGCTGGCTGCTGGGCGATGGCTGCTGATTAATTGATGATGATGACTGCTGCGCTGCGTGCTGTGGTGGTGGTGGCTGCTGCCTGGTGTGGGTGTTGGTGTTGGGTGTGGTGTTGGTGTTAGGTGTTGGTGTTAGTGGTTTGTTGTTTGGTGTGGTGGTTGGTGTGTCGTGGTGTGTCTGATTGTTGTGGTGGTGGTTGGTTGGTTGGTGGTGTGGTGGTGCTGTTGGTGGTGGTGTTTTTCTACTGCTGCTGCTGTTTATTATTGTTTTGTTGGTGGTGTGGTCTTGTCTTTGTCTTTTTGCTGGTGGTGATGGTGGTGCTACTGCTCTGCTGTGTTGTTGCTGGCGCTGCTCGTCGTGATTCTCGCCTGCTGTTTGCTCGCTGCTGCTGGTGGTGGTGGTGCTGGCTGCTGCCTGCGGGTGTGGTGGCGTGCTTGCTGGTTGCTGCGGCCTGCCGTTGCCACCGCGTCTTGCCTGGCTGTAGCTGTTGCTCGCTGCTATCTGCTGCTGCTACTGCTACTGCTGTGCTCGTGCCTGTGCTGCTGACTGCTACTACTGCTACTGCTACCGTTGCGGCTACCACCATGATTAAACGGGGTCTCGCAAAGCTGTTTGGCCTTGGCATTCAAACTGATTACTTGGTACTGAGCCATGTGGAATCTACTGCGTATTAAGTGCACACGTGGCCACGTTAGCTAGTGGCATCGATTCTACCATCTGGTCTGCCAGGGAGAGAGCGAAAAATACACTACTAATAATCATAATTAATGCTAATTTAAAATGCAGCGATAATTGAAACTATTTTTCGGTCGTCGATATTTCGCTGTGAGTGGTGGACGATCGGTGCCTACCATCTCCCTAGTGGCACCCCCGACGCCACCTCACGCGCAACGCCCACGCACCGCAGGGCCGGACCGTGTGCACGCACCGCACGCACGCACGGCCACATCGCACCACACCACACACCGCACACACACACACACACACACTCGCCAAAAAGCACACACACGCACGCACGCACAACGCACACGTCACAACGCACACACACACACACAACACAACGCACACCACGCACGCCTCACTTACACACGCACACCACACACCACACACACACCACACGCCCCACACACACGCGCGCACAACACGTGCACACAACACACACTGCGCACACACACACACAAACACGCACGCACGCATACGCACGCACACACCACAGTCACATACACACACACACGCGGCGCTCACCACACGTTTCCACAATACACACACACACCAACACACACACACACACAACGCGCTCCGCGCGCGCCTCGCGCACACACACGTCACACACACACACACACACACACACACAACACACGCACGCACCACCACGCACGTACCACACACACACACACCGCGCGCACGCAAGCGCACACCTACACACAGTCGCCCACAACGCAACACGCACACACCACGATATACACAACACTCACGCACTCACGCACCCGCGCGCGCAACACAGCACATTGCCAGACACCACACACACCACACACAGCACAGCACAAACGACACACAGCACACCATCGATCCTTCGGTCGCTCGATACACTATACCATGTATAGCATATATACCACATCGCATATTTTAACTTGATAAATTCTGTGTGTGGCGCGTCCTCAATTTCATCTCATTTATCGTCCCCAGTTTTCGCGCATGCGCAGTCCTACGTCAGCAGCGCAATTACGTCAGTTGAATGCTTACTGTTTGGTCCTGCGTGGCGGGTGACATTTTGCGAAATGATTTTTTCTTTCTCATCGTAAATGACGATATGTTGTGGATTCGCTGTGGAATCGTTCCTGGCTGAGCTCTCATCAAGGCACCGGAAAGTGGATATGCTCTTATATTGACGCAATGAAATTGCATCACGTTATATAATCGTTACATACGATCGCTGTGCATCGGCGTTGACGCTGGATCTTAAAATACAACTACCGCTTTCCTGCTCTCTCTCTCTCATCTCTCTCTCTCTCTCTTTCTCTCTCTCTCCCTCTCCCTCTCTCTCTCTCTCCCTCGCTCTCTTCCTCTCTCTCCTCCGCTCTCTCACTCTCTCTCTCTCTCCCTCCCTCTCGTTCTCTCTCTCTCTATCTATCTATATATCTCTCTCTCTCTCTATCTCTATCTCTATCTCGAAGAGGAGACGGCGGAATGAAGATGCAGGAAGCAACAGGCACGGGATCACCTCGGGTCGTCCCTTCTACTCGCTTCCGCTGCTTCCCTGTCTATCCCTGTTCCTCAACTCTCCATGTATACGCTCCCATCCGTGCTTCCCTGTCTATCCCTGTCCCTCACCGCCGCATATGTACGCTCCCATCCCTGCTTCCCTGTCTATCCCTGTCCCTCACCTCCCCACTTCCACGCTATACCGCTTCCCATTCCCATGCTTCCTGTCATGTATTCCCTGTCCCTCACCTGCCGCATGTATACGCTTAACCCATCCTCTGCTTCCCTGTCTATCCTGTCCCTCACCGCCGCATGTATACGCTACCATCCCTGCTTCCCTGTCTTACCCCTGTCCCTCACGCCACATGTATACGGCCTACCCATCCCTGGCTTCCCTGTCATATCCCTGTCCATCACCGCGCATGTATTACGCTTCCCATCTCCTGCCTTCCCTGATCTTATCCCTGTCCTCACCTCTTCCATGTATACGCTCTATCTCTGCTTCCCTGTCTATCCCTGTCCCTCACTTCTCCATGTATACGACTTCCATCCCTGCTCCCGCTCTATCCCTGTCCCTCACCTCTTCCATTGTATACGCTCCTATCCCTGCTTCCCTGTCTATCCCTGTCCCTTCACCTTCTCCATGTATACGCCTTCCCATCCCTGCTTCCCCCTGTCTAGTCCCTGTCCCTTCACCTCTCCATGTATTACCGCTACTCCATCCCTGCCCTTCCCTGTCTATTCCCGGTCCTCACCGCCGAATGTAATACGCATCCTATCCTTGCTTCCTGCGTCTATCCCTGTCCCTCACCGCCGCATGTATACGCTCCCATTCCTGCTTCCCTGTCTATCCCTGCCCTTCACCGCCGCATGTATACGCTATCCATCCCTGCTTCTCTGTCTATCCCTGCCCCTCACCGCCGCACGTATACGCTACCCATCCTGCTTCCCACCTAAGTCTATCCCTGTGCCCTCACGCTCGCCATGTATACAGCTCCCATCCTGCTCCCTGTCTATCCCTGTCCCTCACGGCGCATGTATACGTCCATCCCTGCTTCCCTGTCGTGACCTTCTGTCTGAGTTGCGCGGCATGTATTACGCTCCCATCCCTGGCCTTCCCTGTCTATCCCTGTCCCTCACGCCGCATTGTATACGCTCCCAGTCCCTGCTTCCCTGGTCTATCCCTGTCCCTCACCTCCCATGTATACGCTCCATCCCTGCTTGCCTCTCGTCTCCTGTCCCTCACCGCCGCCCATATGTCACGCTCCCATCCCTGCTTCCCGGTCTAATCCTGTCGCCTCACCGCCGCTATGCTACGCTTTCCCATCGCTCTGCTTCCCTGTCTATCCCTGTCCTCACCTCTCCATGTATACGTACCATCCTGCTTCCTGTATATCCCTGTCCCTCACCGCCGCACGTATACGCTCCCATCCCTGCTTCCCTGTCTATCCCCTGTCCCTCACCTCTCCATGTATACGCTACCCATCCGTGCTTCCCTGTCTATCCCTGTCCCTCACATCTTAATGTATAATATACGCTCCCATCTCTGCTTCCCTGTCTATCCCTGTCCCTCACATCTTAATGTATGTACGCTCCCATCCCTGCTTCCCTGTATATCCCTGTCCCTCACCTCCCCATGTACACGCTCCCATCCCTGCTTCTCTAGGTTATCCTATCCCATTAGTGTATTATGTGTACACACAGTCTCGCTGCTCTCCCTCTCTATCGCAGCCTCTCGCTGCCCCTATATCAGTATCATCTATATCATCTGTCCCTGTACACAGTATCACAGGGCGGAGATAAGAGCGAAGAACAAAACCAAGCACGGATGAGTAGGAGTGAAGATGGAGGAGGAGGCGAAGGAGGAGGAGGAGAGGAGGAATAGGGAGAAAAAAAGGAGGAGGAGGAGGAGGAGGAGGAGGAGAGGAGGAGTAGGGAGAAAAAAAGGAGGAGGAGGAGGAGGAGGAGGAGGAGGAGAGGAGGAGTAGGGAAGAAAAGGAGGAGGAGGAGGAGGAGGAGGACAAGAAGGAGGAGGAGGAGGAGGAGGAGGAGTAGTAGGAGACAAGCGGCGGTGGAGGAAGAGGAAGAGGAGGATGCGGAGGAGGAGGGGGAGGATCAGGAGGAGAAAAAGGAGAAGGATGAGGAGGAGGAGGAGGAGGAGGTTGATGCGGAGGAGGAGGGGAGCATAAGGAGGAGAAAAGGAAGAATGAGGAAGAGGAGGAGGAGGTAGAGAAGGAAAATAACACTGAAGCGCGAAGCCAACAAAGGAGAAGAAGACGAGGTGGCGGAGACACGACCAGTGTAGCGATGTAATGCATCCAGGGATCAACGAAAAGGAAGTCACCGCGCGTTGCCATCCTATACGCTTCCTACAGGCCCCAGCAGTAGCGAGAGCCACCGCAGCAGTAGCAGCTCTCTAACAAAATTAAGAATGGATTCTGAAGGGAAATCAAGAGGCATTAGCGGGTGCCCGTGTCACCTAACGCCTGCTGACAATAGCACGAGAGCTATACCCAGCGGAGGTGCAGCGTACGTCACAGGGAAAGAGAGAGAGAGAGAGAGGAGGAGGGAGAGAGAGAGGAGGGAGGGAGGAGAGAGAGAGAGGAGAGGAGGAGAGAGAGGAGGGAGGGGAGGAGAGAGAGAGAGAGAGAGAGAGGATATAGAGAGAGAGAGAGGGAGGGAGGGGAGAG
>NW_014581455.1:10081-10927 GCF_000485595.1 Priapulus caudatus
GGCAGTTGGAGGAGCCTCTAGCATCCAAGTTGGAGGATGGATGCTAGAGGCAGTTGGAGGATGGATGCTAGAGGCAGTTGGAGGATGGATGCTAGAGGCAGTTGGAGGATGGATGCTAGAGGCAGTTGGAGGATGGGTGCTAGAGGCAGTTGGAGGATGGATGCTAGAGGTAGTTGGAGGATGGGTGCTAGAGGCAGTTGGAGGATGGGTGCTAGAGGTAGTTGGAGGATGGATGCTAGATGCAGTTGGAGGATGGGTGCTAGAGGTAGTTGGAGGATGGGTGCTAGAGGCAGTTGGAGGATGGATGCTAGATGCAGTTGGAGGATGGATGCTAGAGGTAGTTGGAGGATGGGTGCTAGAGGTAGTTGGAGGATGGGTGCTAGAGGCAGTTGGAGGATGGATGCTAGAGGCTGATCAACTCCCGTGTCTCATCCCTCCTCGGCGGCCGCCTCCACTCCCGTCAGTTTGTCCTCTCCACAGCGCCTTCCCCCCGCAGCCGTATCATTTCTATCCGCGCATTCTCTTCCTTCCCCTCTCATGCACCTTATCCTCTCCACCATCCCCATTTTTTCCCCTCCCTGCCTTCCCTTTTCCCACCTTTCCCTCCCCACCTTCCCCTCTCCACCTTCCTCACCTTTCCCCCACACCTTCCCATCTCCCCCTCTCCACCTCCCACTACTTTCCCCCTCCCCACCTTCTCCCTCTCCACTTTCTCCCTCCCCACCTTCCCCCTCCCCACCTTCCCTCTCCCACCTTCCCCCACCATTTCCTTCTCCACCTTCCCTCTTCCCACCTCCCCCTCTCCGCCTTCCCTCTTCACACCTTCCCCTCCCCATCTTCCCCACC
>NW_014581456.1:0-1032 GCF_000485595.1 Priapulus caudatus
AGGAGGAGTCGGCGGTGGAGGAGGAGTCGGCGGTGGAGGAGGAGAAGGAGGAGGAAGAGGCAGAGAACGCCGCGCCGGAAATGGCTTCCTGTTTGTGAAGCATTTACGTCTGATTTCCTCCGCCGACCATCCGCGATCACTCGACTGCTGCATCCAGCTTGCAGCGGCTTTCATCCGGCAGGGGCTGTAGCAGCAGCAGAGGCGGCAGCGGCTGTAGCAGCAGCAGGGGCGGAGGCGGCAGCAGCGACAGCGGAGGCAGTGACAGCGGTAGGGGCAGCAGCAGAGGCGGAGGCGGAGGCGGCAGCAAAAGCGGCGGCTGTAACAGCTGAGAGAGAGAGAGAGAGAGAAAGAAGAGAGAGAAGAGGGAGGAAAGAAAGAGGTAGAAAGACAGACAGAGAGGTTGAGGTAGAGAGAGAGAGAGAGAGAGAGATAGTAAGCGAGAGAGACAGAGCGAGAGAGAGAGACAGAGGGAAGACAGAGAAGAGAGAAAGATAGAGAGGGAGAGAGAGAACGAGAGAGAGGGTGAGAGATTGACACACACNGCAGCAGCAGCAGCAGTAGCAGTTGCAGCAGCAGCTGCAGAGTAGCAGCAGTAGCAGCAGCAGCAGCAGCAGCAGCAGCAGTAGCAGTTGCAGCAGCAGCTGCAGTAGTAGCAGTTGCAGCAGTAGCAGTAGTAGCAGTAGCAGCAGCAGAAGCAGCTGCAGCAGTAGCAGCAGTGATTGTAGTAGTAGCAGCGGTAGTAGTAACGGTAGCAGCAGCAGCAGTAGCAGCAGCAGTAGTAGTAGCAACAACAACAGCAGCAGCAGCAGCAATAGCAGCAGCAGTAACAACAACAACATCAGCAGCAACAGTAACCGCAGCAACAACAGCAATATTATGAACATCACCAGCAGCAGCAGTAGCTAGAGTTGGCTTCATTTAGAGAGAGCGGTTGAATTAAGATGCGGGACGCACGGAGTAACGGAGGCAGCGGCGGCGTAGCGGATGCAGCGGCGGAGGAGGAGGAGGAGGAGGAGGGAGGGGGAGGAGGGA
>NW_014581456.1:1578-8756 GCF_000485595.1 Priapulus caudatus
TAGAAAGACTGACAGAGAGGTTGAGGTAGAGAGAGAGAGAGAGAGAGAGATAGTAAGCGAGAGAGACAGAGCGAGAGAGAGAGACAGAGGGAAGACAGAGAAAGAGAGAAAGATAGAGAGGGAGAGAGAGAACGAGAGAGAGGGTGAGAGATTGACACACACAGAGAGAGATAGCGAGACAGTGAGAGAGAGAGAGAGAGATAAAGAGATAGAGAGAGTGAGAGAGAGAGAGAGAGAGAGAAAGAGAGAGAGAGAGAGAGAGAGATGAGGGAGAGATCTCAGCATCTCATCGTACGCATGTACGTCAGCACATAAATGGCTTCCCCCTCCCCCTGCTCCCTCCCCGCACTTCTTCTTCATCGGCCGTTGCTCTCTCGTGACGTCGGCGGCACCGAGAAAAAATCAACCTAATCTGGAAATCATGAAACGATCTTCAGATTGCTGGGCAATCTTTGAAGGCGCACGACTTCTTTATCCGGCGCGGCGAAACAATTTGTGCAAGCTACTGCATCTTCTGCCGCTAGCTAGCTAGCTGAGACACATCATAAGATGCTGCTGATAAGTAGCATGCTGCTTTATGTTGCTATGCTACGCTAGCACCACATCACATGTAGTCTCTACGCGCTCGCTCTCTCTCTCTCTCCCCTCTCTCTTGATCGCTTTCCTAATGCTCGCGCGTTCTCTCGCACGCGCGCTCTCCTTCTCTCGCGCGCGCTCTCTTTCTCCCTCTCTCGCGCGCTCTCTCTCTCTCCTCTCTCTTGATCGCTTTCCTAATGTCTCGCGCGCTCTCTCGCTCGCGTTCTCTCTCTCTCTCTCTCTCTCTCTCGTTCTATCTCTCTCGATCTCTCCCCCTTTCTCTCTCTCGCTTTCCCTCCCTCACTCTACCACTTCCCCATCTTTATCCGACAGACGACCGCAACCGCGTCGCTGTAGCGGCGGTAGCAGCAGTAGCAGTAGCTTTTTCTGCTGCTGTTGCTGCTGCTACTGCTTCTCCTGCTGCTGCTACTGCTGCTGCTGCTGCTGCTGCGGCCGCTGCTTTTGCGGCTGCTGCTCCTACTGCTGCTGCTGCTGCTGCTGCTGCTGCTGCTGCTGCTGCTGCGGCTGCTGCTCCTACTGCTGCTGCTGCTACTTCTCTTGCCGCTGCTGCTGCTGCTGCTGTTGACTGCTGCTGCTGCTGCTGCTGTTGCGGTTAGCTGGTGCGTGCACGGGTGCGTGAACTAACGGGATGTGGGCGCGTACGCGCGGCTTATCATCTCATGCGGGGATATAGCGAGGCGTAGCTTATGCTCAACGAATCCGGTAATTCTTGCTGGGAAAGAGAAACACCCAATCGAGCTCCCCCCTCTCTCTCTCTCTCTCTCTCTCTCTCATCTCTCTCTCCGTGGGGTTACGCAGCGGGGAGGGATCCGAGAGCCAACGAACTGAGGGGCGGTATGGACAGGAGAAAGTAAGGGGACGAGAACGGGAGGAGGGCGGAGGAACGAAGGAAGGAGGTGGCGCGGGCGGTCAGAGGAGAGAAAGGGGACCCAGAGAACGGGAGAGTATGGGCCGGAGGAACGAAGGAAGGAGGGGGGCGGACAAAATGTGGTAGACGGAAAGAAAGGCGGACGAAACGGGAGGAGGGCCGACGCAAGAAACGAAGGAAGGAGGGGCGGTGTGGGTAGAGGAAAGAAAGGGGACGAGAACGGGAGGAGGGAGGAAGAACGAAGGAAGGAGGGGCGGTGTGGGTAGAGGAAAGAAAGGGGACGAGAACGGGAGGAGGGAGGAAACGAAGGGAAAGAGGGGCAGGTGTGGGGTAGAGGAAAGTAGGGGACGGGTGAAAGAAACGGGAGCGCAGGGAGGAAAAACGATAGAAGGCAGGGCAGTTGTCTGCGTGAGAAAGAAAGGAGACTGAAGAATTGTGGAGGAGAGAGAAGAAGAAGGTAAGGGGGCGGTGTGGTTAGAGGAAAGAAAGGCACGAAGAACGGGAGGATGGGAGGTAAGAACGAAGGAAGAGGAGCGGTGTGGGTGGTAGCAGGGATAAGAAAGGAGACGAGAACGGTGAGGAGCGGGAAGGGAGAACGAGGAAAGGAGGGGCGGTGTGGGTAGAGTGACGAGAAATGGGGACGAGCAATGGATGGAGATGAGAGGAAAGAGACGAGGAAGGGAGGGGTGTGGTAGCAATGAAGAAGTAAGATAGTGCGGGCTTGGAGAGATGGCGGGGAGGAGGGCAGTGCGCGGCATGGAGAGAGAAAGGGGAGAGGAGGCGGGCGTGGCGGGCATGGAGAGAGGGCGGGGAGGAGGGGCAGTGCGGGCATGGAGAGAGGGCGGGCAGAAGGGAAAACATAAGGCGTAAAGCGCGAGAAGGAAAGAGGGAGATAAAGATAGAGCGCGCGAGAGAGAGAGAGAAGACTAGCGGGAAGACGGCCGGGGAGAGAGCGCGGAACGAGAACGCAGGAGAGAGAGCAGGAGCGAGGAGATGAGAGAGAGAGATGAGAGAGACTGAGAAGTGAGAGACAGATGAGGCGAGAAGAGAGAGAGAGACTGACGAGCAGAGAGAGAAGAGGAGAGAGAGAGAAATGAGATGAGAGGAGACGAGGTGAGAGCGAGACGAGATGAAGATGAGAGCTAGCCTGGGAGAGAGAGACAGATAGACAGAGAAAGACAGAGGATGAGAGAGGGGAGAGTAGAGAGATGGGGGGGGTAGAAGAGAGAGGAGAGGAGAAGGGTGAGAGGGGAGAGAGGAGGGAGAGAGAGAGAGAGAGATCAGAGAGAGAGAGAGAGAGAGAGGAGAATGTGAGGGATGAGAAGAGAGAGGAGAATAGAGAGAGGATGAGAGAGGGAGAGAGAGAGAGAGTGAGAGAGAGAGAGAGCAGAGATAGATGCGGAGAGGGTTATGATTATGAATAAAACTGGCTCGGGAGCGCTAGATCTACATGGCAGCAGCGCCGCAGTAATAAGTTGACGCGGCGGCGCCGTGCCATGGCATTTGTATCGCAGACTTTTTCGACAGCATAGAAGTGAATATTCCAGGAGGCCATCTTTATCTATGCCGACTCCACGAAAATTTCACTGACTTCGTTATTCTTCTCCCGGCTTTATTGTCGCTTTCCACGCACAAAAACTCTCCGCTGGGGCAAGAGCGACGAAGGAGAGCGAAGAGAGCGCGGCAGAGCAGAGAGGGGATGAGAGAGAGGAGCGAAGAAAGAGAGAGAGAAAGAGAGAGAGAGAAAGATGAGCGAGGAGAGAGGGACAGAGTCAGACAGACAGAGAGAGAGAGAGACGAGAGAGAGAGAGAGACGAGAGATGAGAGTGAGACAAGAGAGATGCGAGAGAGAGGAGAGACGAGAGATGAGTGATGAGAGCGAGACGAAAGAGATGAGAGAGAGAGAGAGAGAGAGAGAGAGAGCAGGAAGCAGAGAGAGGGAGCGGGAGGAAGACGAGAGCGAGAGAGAAGAGATGAGAGAGAGAGAGAGATACTGAGAGAAAGACTGAGAGAGAGAGCGAGCAGAGAGGAGAGAGAGTAAGAGATAGAGAGAGGAGCCCACCCCATAGTCAGACAGAAGACGAACAGACAGCAGACAGCCGAGAGAGACGATTGAGAGTGATATGGGGAATGGAGGAGGCATGAGCGTAGGAGAGATCCGATTATGAGACAGGGAGAGGAGCAGAAGTGCGGAGAACGACGAGAGAGGAGAGAGTGAACGAGACGGAGGAAAGACCAGAGAACGAGGAGAGGGAATGGGCACGAGGAGGAGTCAGGAGAGAACTGAGAAGAGAGCCGAGCGAGAGAGAGGAGAAGAGAGAGAGATCGGAGAGAGATAGAGAGAGAGCAGAGCGAGGAGAGAGAGAGAGAAGAGAGAGAGAGAGAGAGAGAGAGAGAGAAGAGAGAGAGAGAGAGAGAGAGAGAGAGAGATAATATCATGCTTGCTGGGAGTCGCAATTGATTTTTGTTTTTCGTCAGTTAGAGCGATTAGTTCGTGCGAGGAAATCCACATGCGTCCGTGTATGTGCTGTGTGTGGTGTGTGTGTTGTGCTTAAGAGGTCTTGTGTGTGTGCGTGCCGTTGCGTGCGTGCGTGCGTGGAGAGAAGAGTAGTAAATGTGGTGCGAGAAGTCGCGGAGGCGGGGAGGGGAGCAACCGCGCCGAGGAGGGCCGATAGAGGGAAAGAGTGCAGACAAGTTGGGGGCGGCAGCTGAAGATAGGGAGCGCCCTGAATGCTGCCTGTACTGCTGTTATCCTCGATGTGCGCCGCGCGCTGTGCTAACAATAATTACTTAAGAGTGCCCAGCACTCGCGGTCCCGACGCCGTCGACACGCGCCGATAAATTAAGTGCGGCGAACGTCCTGCGAAGCTTTCGCTTTTGTGGGCGCGCTTATGAGAAGGTAAACTGTACATCAGGCTCGACCATCGTATGTGGCGACGAACAGGACATCAGACCATGGTGCACCACTCACGCCACACACACACAACACACAGACGCGCTCTGATCAGGTGGCACAGCTACCACGCAGTACAATACTACTCATATATATATACAGATACGCGTAGTATATTACGCTCGTACGATATACTAATAGAGCTAAATGTGTGTGGTACGCAGCTTGGAAGCGAAACTACAGTGCGGCCCAGCAGTGGTGGTGGGGTGGTCGGCGAGGGGACTGAGACAGAAATACAACGCATCTGAGCAGGCGAACCGTGGGAGCGCTGGTGATGGTGGTTGGTCGTTGGTTGGGGCGAGGGGACAGTGCAAGACGGCGGGGGAGTGAATACCGCAGCCTTTATTTCGCGACGCTACGTCTTTAAGATAATCTCGAATTTAGCACACGATAAACCTCGCACGTAGCGGCAGATTCGAAAGCCTCTACGCACAGTGTGCGTTGCGTTCATGCGTGCGTTCCTGCAGTCGGCAGTGCGTGCGCGTGCGTGCGTGCTGTGCGTGTATGCCGTGCGCCGAACTGCGTGTGCATACGTTGGTGTCGTCGGAGACACGTCTCTCTACTCTCTCCATGGCCTCCCTATCTCTCCCCTTAGCTCTTGCTGCCCACTCTCATATCTCCCGCTCTCCTCTCTCTTCGTCTCATTCTCATCTCTCCACTCTTCACCTCTCTCGCTCTCTCTCTCTCATCTCTGCTCTCTCTCTCTCTCTCATCTCTTCCTTCGCTCTCTTCTCACTCTCTCTCTGCCTCACCTGCTCTCTCTCTCATCTCTCATTTCTCCCGTTATCTCCCCTCCGCTCGCGTGTCTCCTCCCCCGTTCTCTCTCTCTCATCTCTCTCTACTGGCTCTCTCAATGTCTCTCTGCTCTCTCTCTCTACTGTCACTCTTTACGCTCTCTCTCTCTCTGCTCTCTCCGCATGTCTCGCCCTATTGTCTCGCCTGATCTCCCCCCCTCTCTCTCTCTGGCTTTCTCTCCCACTGTCTCGCCCCTCAGTCATCGCTGTCTCATCCCTTCATCTCGCTGTCTCTCCCCCTCTCTCGGCCTGTCCTCTCACCTTCCTCTCGGCTGAGTCACTCTCCCCTCTCTCGCATGTCTCTCCCCTTCTCTCGCTGTCTCTCCCTCTCTCGCTGTCTCTCCCTTCTCATCGCCTGTCTCATCCCCCTCTCTCGCTGTCTCTCCCCTCTTCGCTGTCTCTCTCTCCCGTCTCTCTCATCTCTCTCTCGTCCTCCATGGCCTCTCTTCTCGAGTAGTCTACTCCCTCCGCGCTTGTCTCTCCCCTCTCGCTGCTCTCTTCTTTCTCTCTGCTCTCCTCTCTCTCTCTCTCTCTCTCTCTTCTCTCTCTCTTTCTCTCTCTCTCTCTCTCATCTCTGGTCATCTCTCCGATGTCTCTCCCCTTCTCTCGCTGTCTCTCCTTTCTCAACTCGGTCTCCTCACCCCCCAACCCCCTCTTCTTGCTCTCTCTCTCTTCTCTCATCTCTCTCTCTCCTCTGTGGCTTTCTCTCCATGTCTCCTCCCCTCTCTNCGAAGAGGGCTTGAGTAGAGCGAGAGAGCTGATCGAGAGAGAGATGAGGGCGGAGATTGATATTAGAGTACGAGAGATATTAGAGACAGATAGAGAGAGTTAGAGAAGAAAAGAGAAAGTGAAGAAAGAGAAAGGGAGAAGAGAGAGAGACCGAGAAGGGTAGAGGAGAGAGAGGGGAGGGAGAGGAGGAGGAGAGGAGAGAGGAGGGAGAGAGAGGAGAGACAAAGAAGTCTGATGAGATGATGAGTCAGGAGAGAGAGAGAGGAAAGAGTAGAAGAGAGAGAGAGAGAAAGATTGAGACGAGAGAGAGAAGGAGGGGAGAGAGAAGAGAGAGTCCAAAGAGATGAGAGAGAGGAAGGAGAGAGGACGGAGAGCGATTCGAGAGAGAGAGAGCAAGAGAGAGAGAGAGAGACGAGGAGAGGGAAGAGAGAGAGAGGGAGGAGTAGAGATGAGAGGGCGAGCTGTAGCTGCGTGCCTCTAACGCTTACTGTGTCCTCGTGTCAGGCGCGGAGAAAAAGGGACTTAAACTCTGTGATAAAAGCGTGTGGTGTTGTCTTGTAAGCTCAGAGGAAGAGATTTAAACCCAACCCGTGTTTTCGTGTGTCAGAGGGCCAGACAAGAGAGATTAAAACTTCGACCTTTAACCGGTGTTTGTGTGCACCGAGTAGAGACACTTCAGTGAGAGAGAGAGATGAGAGAGAGGAGATGAGAGAGAGAGAGAGAGACGTCGCCGCAAGTTAAGCCTGCAAGTACCACACCGCCACATCACGTCTCACCATCTCACCCTGAAGTGTGTGCGTGCGTGCGTGTGCGTGCGGTGTTAGTGACAGCTACCGTATCTGTATCAGTATATCCGTGACCGCAAACCGCTGATGGTATAGTAACTCCGAGACTTGTCGTGCGACAAAAGAATCGATGAAAATGAAAGAGAGAAAATAAGAGCCGAGAAAGAAAGACAGGAAGGAAGTAAGGAAAGAAAAGAATGGATTCGCAGACGCGGAAAGCGGATCACGGCACCATACAGAGCGCGTTGATTTAGCGCGTCTGCTAGAAGCAAACGCACAGTCGCGAAAAAGTTCTACAGTTGCACAGAAGTTACTAGAAGTTCTACAGCTGATCAACGTAGAAGTTTGACGCGAAGTGAGAATAGAGTGTTGACAAGTGTTGAGAAGTGTTGAAAAGTGTTGATAAGTGTTGACAAGTGTCGACAAGTGTTGATAATTGTTAAAAAGTGTTG
>NW_014581456.1:9250-10925 GCF_000485595.1 Priapulus caudatus
GCGTGCGTGCGTGCGTGCGTGCGTGCGTGCGTGCGTGCGTGCGTGCGTGCGTGCGTGCGTGCGTGCGTGCGTGTGAGTATATATATATATATGCGTATCCCCCCCCCCGCCCGTGCGCGCGCGTCGCTCTCTGTTAAGTATATAGCCACTAGCAGTCGGTAAGTATATAGTGGCGATGATCGCTTTCACACGCCGTGACAAGGACACTTACGCATCTTGCCCTTCATAGCGATCACAATACACCCGAGTCCTTTACCCAGCGCGTGTGTGCGTGTGTGTGTGTGTGTTGTCTTTGTAGTATGCCTGCCGGCATGGCCGAGGGTAGGGGTGCTGTACGGTTTCGTGGGGTAGGGGTAGGGTGGGTGGATTATTGAGGGGTGGGGTAGGATGGTTGGAGGTTTGGGGTTGGTAGGATGGAGTGGGGTTGGGTATGGCGGTGTGGTGGGGTACGCGGGATGGGGTTGTGTATAGGCGGCGTACGTCCATATCTGTATGGCGTAGTAGTGGGCTGTATGGGGTGTGGTGGGGTACGCGGGATGGGGTTGTGTATAGGCGTACGTCCCTATCTGTAATACAGGTACGTGTGCAGGATGTTATTGCTGCTGCGTGCTACACAGGTCCTGTATTTGCGAGCGAGCGTGTTTACATGGGACCTACCACCATCGATGTCTGCACGATACAGCACCCCCACCCCCTGACACACAGTAACGTGTCCCCACGTACCACCACACCCCGTCATACAGCCCACTACTACGCCACATATACAGGTCCGTGTACAGGTAGATGTACATGTACATATACAGGTCCGTGTACAGGTAGATGTACATGTACATATACAGGTCCGTGTGTAGGTAGATGTACATGTACATATACAGGTCCGTGTGCAGGTAGATGTACATGTACATATACAGGTCCGTGTACAGGTAGATGTACATGTACATATACAGGTCCGTGTGCAGGTAGATGTACATATACATATACAGGTCCGTGTACAGGTAGATGTACATGTACATATACAGGTCCGTGTACAGGTAGATGTACATGTACATATACAGGTCCGTGTACAGGTAGATCTACTGGTAGGCCTACATTACATGTACATCTACCTACACACGTACCTGTATATGTACATGTCCCTGTATATGTACATACTGTATATGTGCTGCCGCGGTCACGGGCTGCCGTGTGTGTGTGTTGTACGTACGTACGGTGGTGTGTGAGGGTCACACGACCACCACATTCACTGCTCGTTGCTCGACAGAAGAACTCCTCTTCTGTGTGGAAGAAGAGGGAAAGAAAGAGAGAGAAGTGGTTTAGGGTTTGGGGCTGACCCTAACCCTAACCCTAACCATAACCCTAACCATAACCGTAACCCTAATCCTAGCCCTATCCCTTACTCTAACCCTAACGCTAAGCTTAACAGTAACCCTAACCATTATATATTCTTCTTCTTTTTTAACCCTTGCCCCGATGAGCAGCGTGTGTTTTGCCCTGCTCGACCACCGTACTTCATCTCTACCGGTGCACTCGTCCAAGTTATGCTGTCGTCGGCAAAATTCCTCGACCGTGTTCTTATTTCTCTGGTTCTCTCTCTCTTTCTCTCTCTCTCGCTCTGTCTGTCTCTCTCTCTCTCTCTCTCTCTCTCTCTCTCTCTCTCTCTCTCTCTCTCTCTCTC
>NW_014581456.1:12823-15214 GCF_000485595.1 Priapulus caudatus
CCTCCTCTCCTCTCTCTCTCCCCTCTCTCTCTCCCTCTCCCCTCTCCCCTCTGCCATGGATGATGAAGCATGAAGGACAGAAGCCCGCTAGCGCGTGTTGACTGGACAAACAAACCTGCTTTCGTCATGTTATCATAGCTGCGCGACCTCTGATCTGCTCTTTGACGTTCTCCCCTCCTCCACTCCTCCCCCTCTCCCCTTCTTCCCCCTCTGCCTCTCTCCCTCTCCACTCTCTCCCTCTCCCCTCCCCTCTCCTTCTCTCCTTCTCCCCTCCCCTCCCTTTCCCTATACCTCTCTTTCCAATTCTTTTCTCTCTCTCTCCTCTCTCCCTCTCTCCCCTCCTCCCCCTTCCCTTTGCTTATCCTTCTCTCCCCTATTATCTTCTCCTATTTCTCTCTCTCGTCTGTCTCTCCCTCTGCCCATCCTCTTGGAAGACACCTATCTAGTGGCCCTCCCTCCCCTCTCTGTCGCTCGCTACTTCAGACACGGATGTGCGTGCGTGAGTTCGCATTACCGTGTTATTTGTGCACCTCTTCACCGCGTCAGTCAACCAGCCAGCCAGTCACTCCACCTCCCTCTTCATACTCTCTGTTAAACCTCCCTGTTGAACATGCGACCTTCCCTGATGTCGGCTGCACGCAATATTTGCCTCTGTTTGCCTCTATTGTGGGAGGGGGCATACACCGACTAGAGAGTTGTAGATCGTATAGGGAGAGTCCACCGCTTCAACAGTTACTACGCTTTTAAATGATTAGCACAGAATAATTGTACCGTGTAGTATTGTAGCAGCCCCATCATACGTATATATATTTGTGTCCTTGTGTCATATATATATATATATATATATATATGACACAAGGACGTAGTTTGACATTTGGCCGTTTTTACTGTTGTTGTTCTTTTGTTTTACAACAAGCGACCATCACTAAAAGGTCGCTAGGGCTAATGAGAAAACTCTACAGTAGTAAATGCTGAACGCACTTTGCAATATAGTAATCGGTTACGTAGTGAGTAATGGTGAGATATTATTATTATTTTTATTATTAAATCTTTATTGCATGTAACTCAAATACAAACACATGTACTAAAGACATCTGCCTTTTTTTATAGAGAAAAAATCTAAAATAATAAAATTTCCGAGTGATACAGTACAAAACAGCGCTATACAACATGAAGGAAAAATATATTTGTGAGGCTGAATTGGTATTTTGTGTGTTGCATCTCGGTATTTGGTTAGCAATTTCTAAACTATTAGTGATTTTGATTTATTGGGAATGGTCAATAGTTTTTGATGATGGGTGGCAGTAATTGTAAAGATTTATGCAAGCAGAACTGCAAGCTGTTCTCAATGATAAACTGTTAATTGTAAACAGTTAATAATAGTTATCACGTGAATGGAACTCGTGAGGAGGTGAGTAATTCTAAAGTTATGTAAGGTAATGGTAAACATTTATTAACTGCAAGCTGTTATCAATGATAAACTGTTAACAGTTGATAATAGTTATCACATGAATGTAACTCGTGAGGAGGTGACGAAATCTAAGGTAAGATAACGTAATCAGTGGTTCAATGTACACATAGTACTTCTAGTTTGCATTTTAACTAAGTTTGCCGATACTTCATAAATAAAATATTCGACCGTGCGTATCTCGAACTTGCGTAGAAACGAACGTGATCTCTCTTGTATTCTTTCGTAGACCATTGCAAAAGGGGAGCGGCAGATGTACTTCTACTGGCTATAACGATGAAAGTTGACGATTACACAACCGTCAACGTTGTCGTCCGCGCGCGCGCAGACGCCTATATCTTCTGCGCCCCGTCACAGCCGAATGTGTGGCGTCGTTCCAACTGCCTGCCTGCCTATCGTCTGCAATCTGACTGCGCATGCGCACTAGGGAGCAGCAGCATTAGCAGACGTTGTTTCGTTGCAGCTACGCCCAGCCGTGGGCGTCGTATCGACCCATACGCATCCGGTTTCCATCGAATCTGGTTTCGTTTGGATCCAGTTTCGATCGGATCCGATCTCTCAGTCGCTTCGCTTCGGCTGGCTGTCGAGACGTCGCCCAAATGGTTAACGTCATGTGATGCGGGTGGGGGGGGAGAGTTGTTGTTGTTGTTGTTGTTGTTGTTGTTGTTGTTCTTCTTCTTCTTCTTCTTCTTCTTCTTCTTCTTCTTCTTCTTCTTCTACTTTTTCTTTTTCTTCTTATTATTCTTCTTCTTCTTCGCCTCCTCTCTTGCTCCTTTTCGCCGACGTCTTCTTTTTGTTCTTTGCGTCAGCATCATCATCATCAGCAGCAGCAGCAGCAGTAGTAGCAGCAGCAGTAGCAGCAGTAGTAGCAGCAGCAGCAGTAGCAGCAGCAGCAGCAGCAGTAGCAGCAGTAGCAGCAGCAG
>NW_014581456.1:16233-16789 GCF_000485595.1 Priapulus caudatus
GGGAAGAGAGATGATGTCTTATTTAAACTTATTCCATATCTTTGATTATAACTTGGGTCAATAGAATTGCAATGAGGCAGGGGGGGGGCAATGTCAGGGCGTGCGAATCGGAGAAATGCAAAACTCGAAACGCAATCGAGGATGCTTTTTTTCCTGAATTCATTAATACGAATCTTTTAAAATCACTTTGTCCTCTCTCAAACTTCCGCTCCTTTCTGCTCTCTCTCTCTCTCTCTCTCTCTCTCTCTCTTTTTTGTGTTTTTTTTTTCGACATTCGATTTGCTTGAAACATGTTTTCTTACAAAGCAATGAGTTCCTCCCCCTCCCCCTCCTCCTCTTCTCTCTTCGTCGTCCTCTGCTCGTCGTTGGAATGTTATTTTTACGAGTTGACCCCCTGCTGTGTACGCGCGCTGGCATGTATAAACATGTCGGAACAAATTACTGCATTGACGAGCTAAATTTAAAAGTCGATTGAAAATTCCGCTGGCACCGGCGTCGGATTTGAGAGCGGTCTCTCTCTCTCTCTCTCTCTCTCTCTCTCTCTCTCTCTCTCTCT
>NW_014581456.1:17930-18240 GCF_000485595.1 Priapulus caudatus
GCTGCTGCTGCTGCTGCTGCTGCTACTGCTACTAATGCTGCTACTGCTACTGCTACTGCTGCTGCTGCTGCTACTACTACTGCTGATGCTGCTGCTACTACTGATGCTGCTGCTACTGCTACTACTACTGCTGCTATTACTACTGCTACTGCAGTTGCTACTGCTACTACTGCTGCTACTACTATTGCTGCTACTACTGCTACTACTGCTGCTACTGTTACTGCTACTGCTACTACTGCTGCTACTACTACTGCTGCTACTACCGCTACTACTGCTGCTGCTGCTACTGCTACTACTACTGCTGCTACTG
>NW_014581457.1:0-321 GCF_000485595.1 Priapulus caudatus
AGGGGGAGGGGAGGGTGAGGGTAGGGGGAGGGTAGGGGTATATATATATATATATCAGAGGTTAATAATTACAACTTTGTCATTATTAACCCCTGATATATATTTATACACACACAAGTGTGTGTGTGTGTGTATATACGTAAACAAAAATATATTACATTATATTATATATTGGCAACATACTGAGTGTGACATTTCACGAGCGATGATATGAGCGCTTTATCTCATAACGTAATAACGACAGCGGCAGCCGTGGTGCGAATTGAAGACACACTCACCGCGATAGCTCAGCGCATCGCCCTCCCCCTTTTTCCGCATCCC
>NW_014581457.1:2234-7272 GCF_000485595.1 Priapulus caudatus
TACCATCTCTCGCGCGAGCGCTCTCTCACCCCTTCCCTCCTCCCCTCCCCTCTCTCTTTCGCCTTCGTTCACTCCCCTCTCGCCTATCCCCCTCTTGCGCGCTCCGTTCTCCGTCTGCCCTAGTTTTTGGAGCCGCAGACGCAGTGACGTAGACTGGTGTCATGGATGCGTAATGGTGGGGTCACGGCTTGGCAGGGGGCGTGCGTGTCAGTCTATGACCGCAGCCTGCCCCCTGCCTTTATGTCCCTGAGGCCATGGTAAATAGCTCCTGTACCCGTTGTACGCGCGCATGTAGTCGTGCGTGCATTTATGTGTGCGCGTGTGTCTCTGTGTGCGTGTGTGTCTGTGTGCGTGTGCGCGTGTGTCTCTGTGTGCGTGTGCGTGTGTGTGCGTGTGCGCGTGTGTCTCTCTGCGTGCGTGTGCGCGTGCGTGCGTGTGCGCGTGCGTGCGTGCGTGCGCGCGTGCGTGCGTACGTGTAACTGATACGCAATGGTGTCAATGTCATTTGTTCAATATCTGATTGGAGAGGATAGGAGTGCGCGTAGATTTCCTATAATAACGAATATAGGAAATATAGAGATATATTCCATGTGAATATAGAGATGTAGGTACTGGTGACGTCACCAGCAGCCTGTTTGCTGGATAAGCTCCAAGGATAAGCTGTGCCCCGCCGTCTGTTCTGGGTGACCTTTCTTCTTCTTCTTCTTATACCTCGCTGTCTCCCTTCCTCACTATCTATCGCTGTGTGTGTGTGTGTGAGTGTGTGTCTGTCTGTCTCTCTCTCTCTTCGTCCCTCTTCTCTCTCTCTCTCTCGCTTTCGTCTTTACTCTCCTGTTCTCCCTCTCTCTTCTCGCTCTCTCGCTCTCTCTCTCTCTCTTCTCTCCTCTCTCTTCCTTTCTCTTTCTTTTTCTCTCTTTCTCTTCTTCTCTTTCGCTTATCCCCCCCCTTCCCCCTTTTCCCCCCCCCTTCCCCCCCCCCCCCTTCCCCCCTTTCCCCCTCCCCCCCCCTTCTCTCTCTCTCTCTCTCTCTCTCGTCTCTTTCTCTCTTCTTTCTCTCTTTCTCTCTCTCTCTCTCGCTGGTCTCTCTCTTTCTCTCTTCCTTCTCTCTCTCTCTCCTCGCTCTCTCTCTCTCTCTTCTCTCCTTCTCTCTCTCTTTCTCTCTTTCTCTCCTCTCTCTCTCTCTCTCTCCTCGTCTCTCTCTCTTCTATTCTCTATCCTATTTCATGTCTCCCTTTCACTTTCAGCCCTCTCTCTCCCCTCTCCCCTCTTTCTCCCTCCTTCCCCCATCTGTTCCTTTCTCTGCCCCTCTTTTCTTCCTCCCTCTTCCCCTCCCTCTTCTTCTCCTCCTCGCACGGCGGCACACTAGCCTCCGGCTCTAGCGTCCGTTCCCCTCTTCTCCTCCTCTTTCTTCTCCCTCTCTACCCTTTCCTTTCTCTACCCTCTCCTCCTCCCCTTTCTCCCTCCATCTCGCCCATCTACCTTCTCTCTGCCCTCTTTCTCCCTTTGCTGTCCCCCTCTTTCTACCTCCCCCTCCCAGCTACCTCCCTCTCCCCATTACCTCCCTCTCCCTCTCCCCTCCCCCCTCCCCCTCTCCCCTTGTCCCCTCTCCCTCTCTCTTTCTCCCCCTCCTTTCTCCCTCCCCTCCCCTCTTTCTCCCCCCCCTCTCCCTCTTTCTACCTCCCTCTCCCCAGCTACCTCCCTCTCCCAATCTACCTCCCTCTCCCCTCTTTCTCCTTCCTCCTCCCCTCTTTCTCCTCCCTCTCCCCCTCTCCCCCTCTCTCTCCCCTCACGCCCTTCACCTATGTAACCGCTGTCTAGTGACTTCTGTCTGTATGTCCGCAGCTAGACGTAGTCGCAGACAAGGTCCTGATAAGCTGCCGGACTGTGTGTGTGCAGTGTGCGATTAAAGGTTACCACCACCGCCGCCGCCGCTGCCGCTGCCGTCACTAGCACTGCAGTAGCAGTAGCAGTAGCAGCAGTAGTAGCAGCAGTAGCAGTAGCAGTAGCAGCAGTAGCAGCAATAGCAGCAGCAGCAGCAGCAGCAGCAGCAGTAGTAGCAGTAGCAGCAGCAGCAGCAGCAGCAGTAGTAGCAGTAGCAGCAGCAGCAGCAGCAGCAGCAGTAGTAGCAGTAGCAGCAGCAGCAGCAGCAGCAGCAGTAGCAACTGATGCGCGCGGCAGGTTCATTAGTAGCAGCAGACGCTATCTATCTACATATCTCTCTCTCTCTCTGTACGGCGCAGTCGGCGAGCAGGTGCGATCGCCGCGACGTCGGCAGCAGGGCCGATATTCCCCCTCGTCGGCGGGCGATGTTTTCGTGACGTCATCGACAGGTGGAAAAAAATCGTGACGTCATCGGCGGTCGATATTTTCGTGACGTCATCGCTCGGTGGATATTTTTCGTGACGTCATCGCTCGGTGGATATTTTCGTGACGTAATCGGCGGATGATAATTGCGTGACGTCGTCGTCGTCGCCGGCAGACGATATTTTCGCGGCGCTCGTCCGGCGGGCCGAGTCTTCGTTCGCGCGTTGCCGTGACGACGACCCTCGCTCTCTCTCTCTCTTTCGTCACTCACTCGTCACGGGGTGGTGGTGCTGCTGCAGCGACCCACGCCTGTGTTGTGTGTGCGTGTGTGTGTGTGTGTGTGTGTGTGCTAGGCGGCCTGTGTGTGTGTGTGCGCGCGCAGACGACCGCGCCAACAGACGCGGTTTCGCCCCGCGCGCCGATAACCTGACCTTGACACTGCGTCGGCCTGTCTGGCTCGGGAGAGAAAAAAAAAAAAAACGAGGCCACTGCTATTTTTTCGCCGGTTAGGGACAACAGAAAGCGAATGTGAGAGCAGACGACAGTACAGTTACTGCATGCATGCGCGCGCGTGCTCTCCGTGTACGAGTGACAGCATCGTGCGTGCGTGCGTGCGTGCGTGCGTGCGCGTGCACGCGTGTACACGCGACCCGTGTACACGCGACCCGTGTAGGCGTGCGACAAGGAGGCTCGTGTCTTTACGGCAGAGCGAAAGATAACTAGAGAGAAAGAGAGAGAAAGAGAGAGGAAGAGGCAGAGGACAGAGAGAGAGGGAAAGGATAACGTCTTGTGAGCAACAGGTATGTACTATACACGCGAGGTATCTGTATGTGCAGTAGCAGCATCAGCAGTAGCAGCAGCGGCAGCAACAACAGCAGCAACAGCAGCAGCAGCGGCAGCAGTTGCAGTAGCAGCAGCAGCAGTAACAGCAGCGGCAGCAACAACAGCAGCAATTGCAGTAGCAGCACTAGCAGCAGCAGCAGCAGCAGCAACAGCAGCAGCAGCGGCAGCAGTTGCAGTAGCAGCAGCAGCAGTAGCAGCAGCAGCAGAAGCAGCAGCAGCAGTAATAGCAGCAGCAGCAGCAGCAGTAGCAGCAGCAACAACAGCAGCAGCAGCAGCGCAACAGTAATAGCAGCAGCAGCCCGGACTAGGCTGAATGAGCAGAAGCTTAGTGCTAATATTGGAGAAGACACATGGACTGAACGCCGCTGTCTCGGTGCTGTCTCGGTGTCGTACCTACAGCGTGTGTGTTGTGTGTGGTGTGTGTGTGTGTGTTGTGTGTGTGTGTTGTGTGGCGTGCAGTTGTGTCGTGTGTGTGTGTGTGTGTGTGGTGCGTGTGCGTGGTGTGTGTGTATGTGTGTGCTGTGTGCGCGCGCGTGTGTGTGTGTGTGTGTGTGGTGTGTGTGTGTGTTGTGCGTGCGTGCGTGCGGCGTGCGTGCGTGTGTGTTGTGTGATTGACTGTTAGTGACATGGCATAAGCTCGCGTATGCTCACGACACACTAATCTACTAATATCACGACTACTGGCAGCCAACAGGATGCTGCGCTGAACACACGANTGTGTCGTGTGTGTCGTGTGTGTGTGTGTGTCGTGTGTCGTGTGTCGTGTGTGTGTGTGGTGTGTGTGTGTGTGTGTGTGTGTGTGTGTGTGTGTGTGTGTGTGTGTGTGTGTGTGTGTGTGTGTGTGTGCGTGTGCGTGCGTGCGTGTGTGTGTGCGTGCGTGCGTGCGTGCGTGCGTGCGTAGACAACCTCCGCCACTCCACATCTGCGTAAATATCGTGAGTATAAGTTGTTGTTTTATTTTCGATGATCTATTTTTTTTCGTAATTGATCGTCCAATACGGTAGCTGCGAAAGATTATGTTTCCAGCATGGTCGATCATAGGAAAGGGAGATGTGGCGATGTGGCGAGATACATGGGCGAGATTTCACTACGTAGCACAGTGGTTCCCAAACTTTTCACCACCAAGGACCCCAGGTTTTTTCCGATGGAATATTTTCTCGATGGAAGCAGTCGTTAGGCTGTTTCATAGCTAAAACATCCATCACACATCCGCACAATCAATGGTGCCATACTGAGTTGATAATATCAGGAAAGCGTATTGTTTGTGATTAATAATATTTTCGCTTTCATTATTGTTTCAGCCTATGATGTAATCGTATTAGTGGTAGTGAAAGGTTCGTGCCCTTTGGCGCGTCTAAGAAATTACAATTAGACAGCGTAGCTTAGCGGAAAGACAGAGAAAACTGACGAAGGAACAACGTATAAGATGCAACGAACGGTTATTAATATTTTAAAGAAGAGCAGACAATGTTAGGATCGCAAGTTGGGCATGACGCGTACATGGTCGTCTAATCTAACTAAAATCGCGGTATTCCATGAAATAAACTAAAACAGCAACAAAGGTAGGTTTTAAACACAGATCGGTAACCACGCACAAAACAATCTATACTCACATACCTTGTAGCCGTGAACGACCCCTCTCTATCTTTCACCTTTCTCTTATTTTCTCTCTCTCTCTCTCTCTCTCTCTCTCTCTCTCTCTCTCTCTCTCTCTCTCTCTCTCTCTCTCTCTCTCTCGTCAAGACGTGAGACTACTGCCCCCCACTTTATCGTGATTTCTACCTTGGCGTTAATTGCCCCAAGAGTAGGCTGTCGACGAGGCCAGCTCTGCCATAAATTTTAATTAGAATTTGCATATGTGAGAAAGGGGCGAAATTTCTTTCACTATATAT
>NW_014581457.1:7836-8800 GCF_000485595.1 Priapulus caudatus
CTCTCTCTCTCTCTCTCTCTCTCTCTCTCTCTCTCTCTCTCTCTCTCTCTCTCTCTCTCTCTCTCTCTCTCTCTCTCTCTCTCTCTCTCTCTCTCTCTCTCTCTCTCTCTCTCGTCAAGACGTGAGACTACTGCCCCCCACTTTATCGTGATTTCTACCTTGGCGTTAATTGCCCCAAGAGTAGGCTGTCGACGAGGCCAGCTCTGCCATAAATTTTAATTAGAATTTGCATATGTGAGAAAGGGGCGAAATTTCCTTCACTATATATTACTATTCACTCCTGATAATATTAATTATAATAATTGATAATATTCCAAGATCAACGAAACATTAAATTTTGAAAGTTGATCTTTTAGCAGCCTTATCGTAACTAATTAATTATACATTTTACGCTGGAGCCTCTTAAAATTTTGAACTTTCCCCTCACGGACCCCTCAGTACTAGCTTTGCGGACCCCCAGGGGTCCGGGGACACCGGAGTGGGAATCACTGCCGTAACATATCACAACGATACTGTCGATACGTAATCTTACAAGCTAATCCACCGAGTATGTTTACAAACAATCCCGTCAGATATCAGCCTAGCTCTGAGGCGTCGTCCACGACCTATATAAAATCTCTCGTAAAAAAAAGAGTTAAAAAATAGGCCACGGCTTCTAGAATCTCTCGCATAAAAAAATGTGTATTAAAAATGTCGTTCTGTGAATTTATTCTAGGGTTGTGGGGGGGTTGTGTTTTGTTGTCCACTTAGTGGGATTTTGTTTTAGGTTTTTTTTCCCGGGGGAGGGGGTCGTGCGAAGGGGGGTTGTTCTAAGCTGGTGTTTTTCACCAGTCAATACCTCCTAATATGCGCCAAATTTCTTTTGCGATTTCTCTCTCTCTTTCTCTCTCTTTTTTCTCTCTCTCTCTCTCTCTCTCTCTCTCTCTCTCTCTCTCTCTCGCTCTCTCTCGCTCTCTCTTTCCCT
>NW_014581457.1:9644-10327 GCF_000485595.1 Priapulus caudatus
CCCTCCCTCCCTCTCGCTCTCCCTCTCCTCTCGCTCTCTCTCTCCCCTCCCTCCGTTCCAGCCGTGTGGGCGCGCGAACGCCTGCGAAGATATTATTATCTAAAATATAAACATCTAATTATAAAAATCAAATTATAACGCAATTTATTTGAGCCGTCTTCTTGGCGGTGGTGGCGGCGGCGGCGCGGCGACGGCGGTAAGTTAGAGTCAAGTACGGCGTAATGAAGTGTCATCAGTCACCCTTCGTCTCCACGCGCTTACCTTCTCCCTCTCTCCCCTTTCCCGCTCTCCCCCTCTTCCCCTCTCCCCCTCCCCCTCCCCCACCCCCTCTCCCCTCTCCCTCTCCCCCGGGGGAGGCGGACGTCACGACAGGGGCACGCGAGCGAGCGCCGCCGTTAGCTGGGGTATGTTTTTTTGCGAGGGTAAACATTTTTGGATTTGATGCTCTCTTGCTGTGATGTGACGTCAGAGCTTGGCAGACGCGGCGGGTGGATGGCGGAAGGGGGAGGGGAGGGTGGGGAAGGGGAAGGGGAAGGGTGGGGGAGGGGAAGAGGCAGGGGAGGGGAAGGGTGGGGGAAGGGGAGGGGTGGGGAAAGGGTAGGGGAGGGTACAGACAGGGGGAGAGAGAGAGAGAGACAGAGAGAGAGAGAGAGAGAGAGAGACAGAGAACCACACCGTCCTTT
>NW_014581457.1:10337-10908 GCF_000485595.1 Priapulus caudatus
GTGTGTGTGTGTGTGTGTGTGTGTGTGTGTGTGTGTGTGTGTGTGCTTGTGTGCGTGCGTGTGTGCGTGTCTGTGTGAGTGTGTGCGCGTGCGTGCGTGTGTGCGTGTGTGCGTGCGTGCGTGTGTGTGTGCGTGTTCGTGCGTGCGTGCTTGTGTGCGTGTGTGCGTGCGTGTGGGTGTATTCGTACGTGCGTGCTTGTGTGCGTGTGTGCGTGCGTGTGGGTGTATTCGTACGTGGGTGCGTGCGTGCGTGCGTGTGTGTGTGTTCGTGCGTGCGTGCGTGCGTGCGTGCGTGCGTGCGTGCGTGCGTGCGTGCGTGCGTGCGTGCGTGCGTGCGTGCGTGCGTGCGTGTACGTGGGATGAAGCTAAAGCGATGCAGCTTATGGGCAGCGATCGTTGATAAGAAGCCATTTTCGACTCGATGCGAGATGAAGAGAACGCGTCTCTCACTAACACGCGACAAGGGTATCCGTCGCTCGCTCATCACGCAAGCTTCTTCTTCTTCTTCTCTTTCTCTTTCTCTCTCTCTCTCTCTCTCTCTCTCTCTCTCTCTCTCTCTTTCTCTCTCTCT
>NW_014581458.1:0-1148 GCF_000485595.1 Priapulus caudatus
TCTCTCTCTCCTCCTCTCTCCTCCTCCCTCCTCCTCCTCCTCTCTCTCTCTCCTCCTCTCTCTCCCTCCCTCTCTCCTCCTCTCCTCTCCCTCCTTTCTCTCTCTCTCCGCCCCCGCGTGTGCAGAGAGTTCAAAGGTCGACTCACGGTTGCTATGCAACGCGCGTCCTCGGCGGCATTCTCTCGCGTGTTCTCCTCGAGCGGGTATTTGTAGTGCGGGAAGAGCGCGATCGGCCAATCAAGCGTCGGCACGTCGATCTTGTGAACGACCTTGGTGTGCGACGTCGCCAGCGCGCCTGCGGGAAGACGGCGAATAGATTGACGCGCGCTTGTCAAGGATCGGATCGACGGGGCTTGGTTCGAGTTTAACGCGGCGACGACGACGATTACCACACCGAAAGCGGTGAGAAACGCGTTTACTCTACTTTTCACTCTACAAACAGTATCTGATTAAGCGATTACCGGATGCAACTCTAATTTTAACGCCCGAAAGAGAGGCGAGAATGTGTGGTGTTTATACTACTTACTCACTCTACAAACCGTTTCGGTGGTGCCCCCTCTAAACTAGGATGACATCCACAGCAGTATCTAGATGAGGTATCGAAAGGTATCTAAATAAGGTATATTATAAGTGTGTATAAAGATAACTAGATACGGTATATTTAGGTAGCTAAAGATATTTAAACGTTAGATAAGGTTATCTAAAGTAATACAAAGGTATCAAGATAAGGTATTCGAAAGATATCTAACATAATCCAAAGGGTATCTAGATAATGTATCCAAAAGGTATATCTAGATGTATCTAAATAAGCCATCTACAGGTATCTACACAACTCCGAGCAGTGGGGGAGGCGTGGTTACCCATGGTTCGGCCGTGGAAGGCTCCGTAGAAGCTCATGATCGTCGTGTTCGAACAGCCGGGCGTCTTATTCCACAGCACCGTATCCAGCTCCTCCTGCGTGAGCGGAGCGCCATCTCTCTGCTTCACCTGCAAACACACACGCAGGATTCAGCGAGGCGCCATTGTTTCCGTGCGCGTCGGTAAACGCAACCGGCAGTTAGATGCGATATGATATGACTACTACTTTTTTTTTTTTAGGGTTAGGGTTAGGGTTAAGGTTAGGTTTAGGGTTTAGGTTAGGGTTAGGG
>NW_014581458.1:2055-3075 GCF_000485595.1 Priapulus caudatus
GAGAGAGAGAGAGAGAGAGAGAGAGAGAGAGAGAGAGAGAGAGAGAGAGAAAGTTTGGAAGAAGGAAGTTGACACGGAGGTGAGACCACAGGGTAGGAGAATAAGGAGGATGGTCAGCGCATAAGAGGTAGGAGGGAGAAGCAGGAGAGGGGATAAGGAGCAGGCGAAGGGGATACGGAGGAGGAGGAGGGAAACGGAGGAGGGATATACATAGGAGGAGGGAAACGGGGACACCTGTAAGAAAAGAACCGCCTCGATCCGTGCAAGAAACAGGTTTCCGTTTAATTGCCGTGTGAGAGAGCGATCCCAAATGATCGCAAAGCAAAATAACGACACACACGTACGCAAACCATCACCTTAATCTCTGCCTCCTCTCTGCTTCCTTCCTCCCACTAATCAACTTAACATTCAGCTCAAGCATCCCTCCTTAATAGCGCTAAGTGTGCGCTAAATAACAACGAAAAAACTTGCCAACCGATTCAGCGGGCCACGGTACCTAGACCACACTGTAGATTCCAGGGGTGAGAAAACCTCCTGGGAAGATCAACTTGGGCGTTGTTATAGCAGCGGTGGCAGACTGACTGCCTGAACCAGCAGGGGCTGCTAATGCGAACTGGCTGAGTACACACACACAAAGCCTCCCAGGCCACCGCCCCACACACGTGGTGCGGATCAGGGATGCTGCTGCAATCTGTGGGATGAGTTAGGGATGCTGCTACTGCTGCACTAGGGGATGAGTTAGGGATGCTGCTGCTGCTGCACTAGGGGATGAGTTAGGGATGCTGCTACTGCTGCACTAGGGGATGAGTTAGGGATGCTGCTGCTGCACTAGGGGATGAGTTAGGGATGCTGCTGCTGCACTAGGGGATGAGTTAGGGATGCTGCTGCTGCTGCACTAGGGGATGAGTTAGGGATGCTGCTGCTGCTGCACTAGGGGATGAGTTAGGGATGCTGCTGCTGCTGCACTAGGGGATGAGTTAGGGATGCTTTTGCTGCTGCACTAGGGGATGAGTTAGGGAT
>NW_014581458.1:3920-5162 GCF_000485595.1 Priapulus caudatus
CGTGATCAAGGTTTCTCTTCTCAGCACTCTATCCGGTTATACGCAGACGAACCGACGCTGACGCGATAAGATTAGATACCACCAGAGTGCGCCACTAATGGCTCCCGACGTCTTCTGCTTCCACGAGCGATCACGTGACGCACACGATTGTTGCAGCGGATGCGCTTCCTGTGTAGATGTCATCGCGGTGTCCGTCGTCTCACCGACGCAGATCTAAGGAGGCGTCGGCTATGTTCTGCCGACTATAGATCGCCCGTGTGTCCGTGCGCGCGGTGCACATCACGTGAGTAAGTGCTCACGAGAGCAATCTCTCAATCTCTCTCTCTCCCGCTACGGAAGATGAAATCTCGAACACGGGCGAACAGCGACGACGACGTGACAGCGCGTCGGTACAATGATACACGTGACCACGTCTCCTAGCGGTCACGTACACACACACACACGCGCAGTCGCCCCCTATAGATCCCCTACTGCTATAACAACGCTTATACTCTATATAGACCGTGCGTAAAGGTGAATGATTCACGTTCTAGTATGTAGGAGATCTTGTTACAAATACAAGATATAAACAGGAATGAATAATAATAGATATATAAGATCTATAGATATATATATGATGACAAATTTGTCATTATTAACCCCTGATATTATTATTCAGTTCTGATATAAATCAGTATGGGGTTTATGCTTGATTCAGTACACGCTGAGGGATAGGACAGCTACGCACGTAAAACGAAGGATGTGTTACAATTACAGTTGATATAGTAGTGGAATTAAAACTGATTATAATTAAATGAATAAGAGATGAAAATACCAATTAAGGACAGTGTAATGGAATCGCATAGAATAGATTAGATTAGAATAGAATATAGAATAGAATAGTATTGAATAGAATAGAATAGAATAGAATAGTATTGAATAGAATAGAATAGAATAGAATAGAATAGAATAGTATAGTATAGAATAGAACAGAATAGAATAGAATAATATAGAATAGAATAAAATTGAATGTTATAGAATGGAATAGAATGGAATAGAATGGAATAGAATATATTAGAATAGAATAGAAGAGAAGAGTAGAGAAGAAAAGAGAAGGCTAAAACTTGGTGAGCCCTTATGATAAAACTGCAACTTCACTGCCTGTGACGTATATTGCTTCTCAACAGGACCAACCCTCCCTTGTCCTTTCACTACCCTGCCCCTTCCCTGCCTTACCCCCTTCCCTATACATTACCCTTCCTG
>NW_014581458.1:9327-10905 GCF_000485595.1 Priapulus caudatus
CAAGCACATACACACGCACGCACGCACGCGCGCGCGCGCGTACACACGCCTTCGAAGACACACGCAGACGAACGCGCATGCACGAGCACGCATGCGCAAAAGCACTAACTTCTTCATCGACATGAGAACAGAAGAGATAATTAAATGAATGATTTTAGCATATACATACCAGTGTTTCTCTCCTGGTCTCTCCTTCTCTTCTCTTCTCTTCTCTTTCCTTCTCCGCTCCTGTCCTCTTTTTTCCTTCCGTCTCCTCTCTTCTCTTCTCTTCTATTCTCCTCTCCTATCTTTTCTTCTCTGACTTTCTGGTTTTCTGGTTTCAACCGTATGAGTACGTTGGTAACGATGTGACGTGCACTCTACTGATGTAAGTGAATGCTGTTATCATAACTCTGTGTACTGTGTGCGTTATCAACTTCAGATTACTGATTGGCTTTGCTCTAGTCTATGGTAAGATTTCAGCCTGCCGCAGCAAAATACCACAAAATGGGTGCGCGTGTACACATACGAGTCGCATGATGTGATAACGGGGGTTCTTAAGCAGAAACGCAAGAGTTGTAAAACAAACAATGTTCAAATGTCGCTTTGCTTTTCCATTTTTTTCAGAACGAGACGAAAAGAATAATTATTATTTGCAAGCGTGCCACGCCGCAGAAACGTGTTTCTATACACGTAGGCTTATAAATTTCGCATTTCTTTTTGCGAAACATCTCTTATCTATCTCGCCACTCGATGAAATGACAGCGTATACGTAGTCACGCCATCCACGCACGCACGCACGCACGCACGCAAACTTGCACCTCCGCGCACGCACGCACATTCACGCATGCCCGAACGCATGTCGGCACGCTTGCAGACACGCACGCACGCACGCACGCACGCACTGTTTCACCTACCCACGCACGCACGCACAGTTGCACCTACCCACGCACGCACGCACATTCACGCATGCCCAAACGCATGTAGGCACGCACGCACGCACGCACGCACACTTGCACCTCCGCGCGCACGCGCGCACATACAAACTCCAACACCCGCCGCCGGTACACGCACGCACACATGCGTTTAAAGAAAGCATAGGGGTCGCGCGCATATACGCACACTCTATAAGCAGATCATTGCAGCAAATTTTTTAGCCTTAAATGCAGAAGATGTTTGATAAGAATAGTCAGCTGTTGGGGCTACGTGACCGAGCCGGGGTCGCGGGATGGTAGGTAGACCAGAGTTCATCGGGTGAGTCAACGTGAAATGAAAGGTGCGATAATGCTATCATGGGCGATGGCTGGATTTATTAGTTCACACGATCTCAACTCATAAGAAATTTGGCGAGTAGAAAAAATCCACATACTGACTCCGTGATATAGAGACTTTATATAGTATGAGAAATCGCAGTAACGCTATTTAAGGAGTAAGTTATTCAGAGAGAGAGAGAAAGAGAGAGAGCGAGAGAGAGAGAGAGAGAGGGAGAGAGAGAGAAGAAGAGAGAGAGAAGAAAGAAGAAAGAAAGAGAGAGAGAGAGACAGTATATATATATATATATATATATAAAGAGAGAGAGAGAGAGAGAGAGAGAGAGAG
>NW_014581459.1:0-769 GCF_000485595.1 Priapulus caudatus
GGATAATAGAGTGGATAGAGTGGATAATAGAGTGGATAGAGTGGATAATAGAGTGGGATAATAGAGTGGATAGAGTGGATAATAGAGTGGATAGAGTGGATAATAGAGTGGATAATAGAGTGGATAGAGTAGATAATAGAGTGGATAATAGAGTGGATAATAGAGTGGATAGAGTGGATAATAGAGTGGATAGAGTGGATAGAGTGGATAATAGAGTGGATAGAGTGGATAATAGAGTGGATAATAAAGTGGATAGAGTGGATAATAGAGTGGATAGAGTGGATAGAGTGGATAATAGAGTGGACAATAGAGTGGATAGAGTGGATAATAGAGTGGATAGAGTGGATAATAGAGTGGATAATAGAGTGGATAATNATAATAGAAGTGGATAGAGTAGATAATTCCACTCTATTATCCACTCTATTATCCACTCTTAATAGAGTGGATAATAGAGTAGATAGAGTGGATAATTGAGTGGATAATAGAGTGGATAATAGAGTAGATAAAGTGGATAATAGAGTGGATAATCGAGTGGATAATAGAGTGGATAATAGAGTGGATAATAGAGTGGATAATAGAGTGGATAATAGAGTGGATAATAGAGTGGATAGAGTGGATAATAGAGTGGATAATAGAGTAGATAGAGTGGATAATAGAGTGGATAATCGAGTGGATAATAGAGTGGATAATAGAGTGGATAATAGAGTGGATAATAGAGTGGATAATAGAGTGGATAATAGAGTGGATAATAGAGTGGATAGAGGGGATA
>NW_014581459.1:2344-3120 GCF_000485595.1 Priapulus caudatus
TGTGTGTGTGTGTGTGTGTGTGTGTGTGTGTGTGTGTGTGTGTGTGTGTGTGTGTGTGTGTGTGTGTGTGTGTGTGTGTGTGTGTGTGTGTGTGTGTGTGTGTGCGTGCGTGTGTGTGTGTGTGCGTGTGTGTGTGCGTGTGCGTGTATGTACTAGCTAACTAGAACATATGTATATTTATGTTACATAGGATGTCTAGCAGACATAGCAGGCACGCATCAGTGCGCCATCACTCATTAGTGGAAGCTCTGCCCACTCTCGTGTGTCAGGTGGTCTAACAGCCTGCTCAAACTAGCTATGCAATTATTTCTCACGACTCTTCACCACGGTAATTGCATATAGGCGTATGCGTTATATATGTAACATCAATTCCTAAACATTATAACCAGTCGGCGTGTAAGTATAGCGGCTTAGCAGCGTAGATGTAGCTGGTTGGATACTGCACAGACATAAGTCGATTTTATCGGTTTTACTAATGTTACCGATTTTATTGATTTTATTGATTTTTATCAATATTTAGGTGTTATAACGAGCCCATTGAAAAGATGTTAACGGGCTCTTGTTAAGACGTAAGTATAATAGATATGAATGAAAATAAAAATTTGAAAAGAAACAACAATTAAATGGTTAACACCGTAAAGAACTGTGAAGAACACTGAACGTAATGCATTATGTCCTCTAGCCACGTTCTCCCGCTCTCTCCCTCTCGCGCGCTCTCTCTCTCTCTTTTTTTTTCTCTCTCTCTCTCTCTCTTTTCCTCTCGCTCCCTCTCTCTC
>NW_014581459.1:6678-9042 GCF_000485595.1 Priapulus caudatus
GCACACCACACACACACGCACACACACACACACCACCACACACACACACACACACACACACACACACACACACACACACACACACACACACACATCGAGAGAGAGGGGGTGATAGAGAGAGAGAGCGCGAGAGAGACCGAACGCGACGAGACACAGAGAGTGAAAGATCGAGAGGGAAATGGTAGAAGAGACGAAAGAAAGAAGAGTAATGTTAATGTATTATCGATGTAGCTCATCGCATTTGTCGCCCGCACGGCCGCCGGTCACGCAAGCCTATTAGCGGACGACAAACGTATGACCAGCAGGCCTCGTTACGACACAACAACAAACACTTCCGCATGCGTATGTCCCATACGTAATAAGTACTTGTAATAGCTACACGTAATAGGTAATAAGTACATGTAGTAAGTGCATGGTATAGTAATAAGTACTTGTAATAGCTACACGTAATAGGTAATAAGTACATGTAGTAAGTGCATGGTATACGTAATAAGTACTTGTAATAGCTACACGTAATAAGTAATAAGTACATGTAGTAAGTGCATGGTATACGTAATAAGTACTTGTAATAGCTACACGTAATAGGTAATAAGTACATGTAGTAAGTGCATGGTATACGTAATAGGTACATGAATGAGAGAAGACAAAAATGCCGACGAGACACATTATTGATAAAAGAGTACCCGCGGTTGTCGATCTCGTTTCGTATATCGAATGATCGGGGAGTGTTGAAACGGTCCGAGTATCACGTGCAATACTTCCGCTCCGCATTACTCAATTTTCGTGCTAACAGCGCATCAGGCAGTGCAGTGATACAACCCGGGAGACAAACAGAGGCATATACGCTGCTGCTGCATCGTCGCTGTATCTGCTATTACGTTGCCCGACATCCATACTAATTGAGGTCTTTACTGAGTTCCACAGATTGAGTGAAACTCGATTTGAACATCTGTATAGACATTGTTGGCATTGTAGTAGAACTGGCTTTCATTTTCTAATAAGAATGAAGTAAAGATGCTTGATAACGGGATTTCATAATGCGACCATACCTTTATAATGAGGTTGACAAAAGAATTAACAACCTCGTAATGATATTTTGCGTGCGGTGTCTGAAATGCGAGATTGTGACATGTTTGACAAAATAATTAACAACCTCGTAATGATATTTTGCGTGCGGTGTCTGAAATGCGAGATTGTGACATGGCAAACGATGCATGTATGACAGACTGACAAATTTGGATGAAACCTAATATAGTAATAAACGTCTCCATATGTGATACATACGTGAACGTACGTGAGGTAAAAAAAATTAATTGGACATTTGATCGCTTATTGGCCATTCAAAAAGCATGAATAGTACGGCGACAGATTTGTGAGCTAGGTTTCAATGCTTCAGTGCAGTTGGTGATAATTACGTCATGTCTTACTCCTCTGATTGGCGCCATGGAGTGTGCAACGCGCATGCGCCCGGCACGTGTGTACTGCCTATACTTCCGCAGTACGTAAACATGGTAAAGCCTTTCCCTGATATGGCATACACACATACTACGAAAGTATATTAAGAACGTATATAAATATATATATATAATTATTTATTTATTTATATAGCAGAAGGTAATCATAGCTACCAGTACTATTGAGTTCAGATTCAAGAGTCAGATTTAAATTGAAGAGTACAGATTCATTCGTTCAGATTCTTGTTCAGTATGAGGTCGTGCTAAAGTCGTATATATACATACATATATATATATATATATATATATAATTATTTATTTATGCTATTTCTAGATTCAGGTTCAGTATGAGGTCGTGGTAAGGTCGTTGAGCAGGTGCTACGTAACAAACAGCTTTCATGTAAGGTGTGTGCGGATGGAATTTTTAGTTGTGGGCGATGATTATATGCGTTAGCAGTTATAGTTAGAAATCGATATTGTAAGCTTGATCTTCCTGATGCTTTAGTGGGGATTATAATTATTATTATGTGGACAGCAGAAAAATCCGCTCGTCAGGGTTATTAGTATTACACGCACTTTCATGTAATGCTTGGCAAATTTTTTTCGGAAGCTTTATGATAAAATGCCTATAATAGGGGATAGAGTTGCTATAGCATATACGCGCGCGCGAATGTGTGTGTGTGCGTATGTGTATGTGTATGTGTGTGTGTGTGTGTGTGTGTGTGTGTGTGTGTGTGTGTGTGTGTGTGTGTGTGTGTGTGTGTGTGTGTGGTCGTGTGTGGTGTGGGGTGCGTGTCATGTGGCGCAGGCCGCGTGTTTGGTGTGGTGTGGCGGGGTGTGTGCGTCGTGTGGCGGGTGTCGCGCTAGGGAAGGCGGGTGGTGTGTGCGTGTGGTGCGGTGTGTGTGCTGA
>NW_014581459.1:10225-10903 GCF_000485595.1 Priapulus caudatus
CACTTGGAACGTTTCAATAGTAAAATGATGGTAAATAAACAGGAAAATGTTGTGAGGAGGTGTGTTGGCTCGTGGGGTACGGGAGGAGCGTGGGGGAGGTGTGTTAGTCTCGTGGGGTACGGGAGGAGCGTGGGGGAGGTGTGTTGGCTCGTGGGGTACGGGAGGAGCGTGGGGGAGGTGTGTTGGGTCGCGGGGTACGGGAGGAGCGTGGGGGAGGTGTGTTGGGTCGTGGGGTACGGGAGGAGCGTGGGGGAGGTGTGTTGGCTCGTGGGGTACGGGAGGAGCGTGGGGGAGGTGTGTTGGCTCGTGGGGAACGGGAGGAGCGTGGGGGAGGTGTGTTGGGTCGTGGGGTACGGGAGGAGCGTGGGGGAGGTGCGTGGACTCGTGGGGTACGGGAGGAGCGTGGGGGAAGTGCGTGGACTCGTGGAGTACGGGAGGAGCGTGGGGGAGGTGGTGTGTGCTGTTGGCATCCGCAGACGTATATAAAGACACGCACGCACGCACGCACGCACGCACGCACGCACGCACGCACGCACACACGTACGCACGCACACGCCCGCACGCACGCACTGGCCGTGATCGGTGCCATTACTAGGTTACTGCAGCCTCCGACCAAGTCGTAAACTTGCTCACTGCCTCGCCAAAACATCCCCTCCCCCTCCCCCCTGCGGGCACCCT
>NW_014581460.1:0-10896 GCF_000485595.1 Priapulus caudatus
CGCGAGATAACAGTCTGTGGTGTCACACTCGTCTGGTTCGTTTTACAAGATTTCATTGACAATATCTTTAATGCAAATTGGTATTTCCTCTCACCCTGCCGATAAAAACGTCTCTATTAGAGTAAAGTTTTACAAAACATGTCGGAACGCAGCATAACCTATTTATTTCGAACGGCCATCGCTAAGAAGCATCAAGCAGGTATAGCGCCATCTACGCGTCACAAATTGTGATTCATTTGGTTTATAAATATATTATTGCGATATACAGATGGCAACCGTGTGCTACCGCCTAGAAAAACTCATACGAAGTAAACACTTCCAATGCAACCAATTAAACTTGACAAAAGTTGTGTTATGGGCAGGGAAAACCATTGTCACGTGGTATATACAGGGATCAGATTGGAGAATTTAATTTTCAGCTGAAATTGAAATTAGGCAAACAGAGGAGCGAGCAATGCGAGGACCGTAGGTCATCGCCATGCTAGGGGGGTCCGGGGGCATGCTGCCCCGTAATTTTTTTAAAAGAACAGTCTGCACGAAAAACTTCCACCCTCATTGGCCCAGCGGGCCTGTAGAAATGTATAATTCACTGGCCCACACGTAGGTTTTACAGGCCCGAATCAATGATCACCATATTATGAAAAGAGAAACCGACCCGGACCGGAAACGCGGAGTTGTTGCGACCTCTAGCGGCGACAAACCACGCATGTGTTTGACTAGTTACTTCCCACTGACTAAGATCGGGAATATGATGCCCTATCGGTAAATTATTGGAAATTTTCATGCAAATATATCGGGAATTTCGGTAAATTCTCAGACTGATATCACATAAAGAAGCTGAAAGATCATTAATAGACCATTTACTCCATTTTTTTTCCACTGGCCCATCGGGCTTGTTCATTTACCAGTTGCATGGGCCCCATGGAAAATTTACTGGCCTCGGATACCGGGCCAGTGGTTAATTTCGCAGACTGAAAGAATGGTGCAATTTGGTGCATTCTAAGCTTATTCTGAACACATTATAGGAGACTCTTGAATCACCTTTCAAGTTGTTAAAAGGAACAACGAACTATGATAAGGAAATCAGGGGCCTGAAAATAGGGCAAGTTTTTTTATTAAATGTCTAGACATAATGATATTTTCTGTTTCCACCCGTCGCTTGCATTGTTTTACTCAGACATAAGCTGCCTTTCTGCGATGAGATTTGAATGAAAAAACTTCCAAGGAAAAAATTCCAACACAATGCGAATGGAACAATGAGTGCATAGTCATGCACACAATATGCACACAGCAACATGTAAACCCGGCCCCCAGGCCAGGCCCCTCTACTGCAGCCTGTGAACGAGGATTTTCTTTTCTGGTACACAAAAACAGATACACTGTATACTTCGCTGTCAGTCTACAGTCAGATGATGTTGAGCAGTTGAGGGTATATAATTTAAATGTTTACATTGTGACCCCCCTCCCAATTTTCTCAACGAATTTAGACGTTTCAGAAAATCGACCCCTGGGACTGTAAAATCCGCGGATTTCCGCGGATCCGCGAAGGAATCTCATCCCTGTATATAGCAGCTACGTGGAATAAGCGTATCCTCTCAATCTTACACGTTACACATCGGGAGCTCCGCTTTTAGCAGCCGCCCTAAATCTGATATTATAAAACGTTAAATGTGCGATCATTTTAGGTGTAACAGCCATCACTCGCCCACATCTCAGACTTTCACATCTCAAACCATTCATTTTCAGATTATCTGCGTGTCTATAATATAATATGCTATATAATCGCCAAAACCTACCTAATTTGCATTTTTTTTTTAAATATCAAAACCCCTAGCCCTTATTCATTCACATACCAAAAATGAGCAAAAACCGTTGAACCTGAACTGACTAATGGCAATTCCCATTTTTGCCAAAAAATTGCTGTGGCTCGAAAGTACGTACACATTCACATACCAAAATTTAACAAAATCGAATGAATTTAGATGGCCATTTTCATTTTTGCCAAAAAGTGGGCGTGGCTCGAAAGTAGGTCGTCTGGCGTGCTCCAAAATATGAGGTTCAAATCTCTCCCATAGGAGTAGCAACTGTATTCAATTTGATACATGTGGCTCAAACGGTTCTTGAGTTATCATTGACCGTAGGCAGACACTGAAAATGCATAGTGAAATTGCCAAAATCTACCTAATTTGCATAATTTAAAAAAAAATCAAAACCTGTGTGATATGTTTTGGGGCCAGTCCTTATTCATTTACATACTAGAAAAGAGCAAAACCCATTGAACCTGAACTGACTTATATGGCCATTTTCATTTTTGCCAATAAGTGGACATGGCGCGAAAGTAGGTCAACTGGCGTGCTCCAAAATAGGACGTTCAAACCTCTCCCATAGCAGTAACAACTATACCCAATTTCAAACGTGTGGGTCAAACGGTTCCTGAGTTGTCGTTGACCGTAGCCAAATGTTGATGGAAGGACGGACGGACTTACGACGGACAACGACCCATGGCAATAGCTCAGCTTGACGATGTCAAGGTGAGCTAAAAATTCACTAAAACTCATTTGTATTACTACTTCCATAACATTCCTTTAGCAAACCTAAACAGTGTTACGAAACTAGTACTTTCGAATGTTTACACAGTGTTTACACATCCGGGACACAGCTAGCCGATCGAGGAATCGTCGTTTTCATTTATAGTTTATTTCTATGATAAAACAAGTTGTAATTTATTATTTGATAGTATCAAGAGCGTATAAAGAAGGAGAGCGTACAACGGATAAATGCTGAAACCATGTTGCAGTATTAGTCGAATTAATAAACTCCCCGTTTTATTTTGACGATTCTTGCAGTATTATTGATCAGCTGTCCTACCTTGTTAATATAAAACAAACCGCATGTCCCTACGATGCCCCTACGCTGAGATAATGAGCGTGAAAATCTGGTATTTTCGCCGAAAACCGACTCGAGATCACTGTTTACTGTGTAGTGACTGTCTCTCGCTTTGAGATAACTTCGGGAAACCTCGCATTTTTCCGGCAATGATTGACAAATGGGATGAATGACGTCTGTTATTGATTGCCATAGTGATGACCCCCACCTGTGCCCACCTGACGCTGGATGTATAGTAAACTCTGTAGTACTGACGTGAGTCAGCGCTACCATGGCGCTACACAGTGGCGACCGGAAGCAATACACTGGCCACAAAGCGAGAGAGGGTCGCAGTAAACTGTAATCTCGAGTCGGTTTTCGGCGAAAATACCAGGTTTTCACCGCTCATTATTTCAGCGTAGGAGCATCGTAGGGACAAGCGGTTTGTTTTATATTCGCAAGGTTAGGACAGCTGATCAATAATATCCTGCAAAGAACGTCAAAATGAAACGGGCAAAGTTTCTTAATTCGACTAATACTGCAACATGGTTTCAGCATTTCACCGTTGTTCGCTCTCCTTCTTTATACGCTCTTGATAGTATGTGTTATCTACATTAGTTATGCAATCAGCAAACAAATGTAGTGTTTTCTTTCCAGGAACTATTTGCGCTAGCGTAGGCCTACTGTTCGCGTTCTTAGTCGCTTTGCTTAACAATTTATGTGTATCTATATGCCAAAACTTTCATCTAGAAAGTTTTCAAAATGCTCTAACTCGAAACACATTTCTGGCTTAATCAAAACATTTCGTGATGTTTTCATACTGCAAGTATGCTCACAGTAGGTGTATTTAGGCCAATATTTTGTTCCAAGGGTTATCCACTTTAAACTAAAGAATACAAGTTTATGTTGCCAAGGTGTGTGATTTTTGATTGTGTCACGGACTGCAGTGTTCCCGGCCATGCTTTGAATATTCTTCTGAAATCATAGTCATAGGTTGTAGTATAGCCCTGTAGCAGGAGCGAAGAGGCTACACTGGTACTACTACTAGTACTACATAAGTCCGTGCACTAGCATTCCTCCCATCCTTCGGTTAGTGTTAATTTATTCATAGAGAAGCCAGTTTATCAGCAAGCCACTGTGATGTCATCTTAGTGGCAGTCGATATTCATGTACTCCTTTTATGGAAGTAATACTATTTATTCTGTCCAACAACCACACTATGTAACATCTAAACAAACGTTGTGTAGATATATGTATGTATATACTATATAATTTGTAGTTGATCATGCTCCTGATAGTATCATGTCAGCTGCCTTCTCTGCAACCATGACTGTAGTGGCATGGGTGTTAGCTGATACAATCTCCGGCATTATAGAAGCATCAGCCACTCTCAGACCACGGACTCCACGAACCCTGAAAAAACGCAAGAGTTAATAGCAAACATGGGTTTGCAATATAGCTATTTTAAATAACATCTAAAATTGAATACAGTAAATTGCAGTAACATCATGTTAAGAATGAACATTTGTGATATCAACAGCTAGGGAAAAAGAGTGTTCATAGATGTGGAAACGATTATTGTGACTAAAGTAGCCAAACATTTTTCGAAAAGACATTCTGACATGCATCCCAACCTGCTTACACAGAGAATAAACAAATTTACATATTACATATGAAGATTATGACAACATCACTGCGCAAACAAGGAACAATGAACAGCAAATAGCAGATCGTGCCTGTTTGATTAGAATGTTCAATTGATTATGGTTGGCTGTATTTACATAGATATTAACGTGTTCACGTACTTGAGTTGTGGATCAACAACTGCAGTTTGGTCATTAGCTGCTCCCATCTTACATGTTCCTGTCGGGTGGTACATGGTGACTGTTACTGTTCTTATGGCACAGTCCCAGTAGTTGTCAGACTTGTATTCATGCTTCTCACAGCCTGGAACGATCTGATCTCGCAGTCTAGCGCCGACGGCTTTGAATGCTTTAGTCTCAGCAAACTGTAGTCCGATCTTTATGCCTAGAGAAGTAATCGTAAAAGCCATGTATGTAGTATATGTATGTAGTTGTAGCAGTATGTATGTTATTACAAGTTAAACTGTAAAAGTAGCAAGCGTGTAAAGCTGTTGAACAGCAGTGTCGCCACTTGTTGTTATTCCTGATTCATAAAGGTTCATTCAATGCACATCAAATATCTGCTGCAGTTTTAAATGCCATTACAGGAGAATTACAAATGAGAGTTCATTCAGCAAAATTATTTGACAGCATTGTGTTGCTTATCTTTTAGAATTTACCGATGAAAACACCAATCTTACCCTCTACTAAGGATTTGACATCAGATTTATCATCAAAGTAGTTTGGATCAATCTCAGGTGGATCGAGTGCGTCTGATGATTGCAGCCGTATCTCTCCAACACTCTTCGGGTGAAGAAGGAATGCAATCCACGTCGTGACTGGACGAGTCTTGTGCTCGGAAAAGTTGTAAGTCTTTAAAAACTGAAACAGTCAAACGGACATAAATATAACCTAAATTTGTCTATTCATTGTTTCATTATTAGCGATGGACAGTGAAAATATAACCGCATACTTTAAACTTCAAAGCTATTTGCTTGATTCAGCTGAAGTATAAGTACACTTCAATTTTTAACCTGTATCGGTTTTGACATGTAATTACACATATATTTTACCCTGATTGCCGTTGTTGATTTAGTTGGATGGTATAATGCACCCAACATACATAGGAAGCATGTTTCATGTGTAAGACCACTACAAAATAGAAAAACTTACGTTCTTGTTGAAGCCAATAGCATTGTATATTGCTTCATCATTTTCCATGCCCATTCCCCATGGGCAGTATTGTATTTCAATATCAGGCAATTCAAGTTTAGGATCAGCTGCTTTGGTCTTGACAATACCTACTCCATCACATAGAGGATATGCGAGAGGGCCTGCAACATACGATGATATTTTATAACAGGAATTACACTCTGTGTATAAATCAACATATATATCTGTATATGCTACCTTTTACACGTAACCTGAACATTGCCAGCACTTGGTTGAAAATGCACTTTAAGAAAGCTAGAGAGATTTTATAGAATTGTTGCTAAATGAAAACATAGAGGAAAGTGCCAAGTAATAGATTAATATTTTTTGACTAACCTTTTCTAAATAGAGCATACTGTGTGCTGGCCTTCCAACTCTTAATTTGATCGGCAGTGATTGTCATTGGTTTCTCTATCCAGAACTCGGGGTAGAAGAGGCCAGGATGGTCCTGAAGGTGCTGACCAACTGGTAAGTCAGCAACAGTTGATATCTTAAATTCAGTAGAAACGTAAATGGTTTGATCAGAATATGTTACGGATTGTGAAGTAAATAAATTGTCAGCTATGCAGTTGAAACTTCCCAATAATTACTTATAAATTACAAAGTTTGGGAGGAAATTTTGTTTGAGAGAAATTGGGTCATATATCAGTCAATCAAGTTGTCAATCATTACTTATTGAAGGCACAGTCATTATTCAGTAGATTTATTAATCGTCCTAACCAAATAAATATCAAACGGATCATACATTGAACTTGGTAAGGTGATCCTTCGGCCCAACACCAGACAACATGAGGATGTGCGGAGAACCAATGGTACCAGCAGAGAGAATCACTTCCTTTGACACACGAACAGTCTTCTTCTCAGCACCGTGAATGAAGGTGACTCCTGTCGCCTTCTTACCATCAAAGTTTATCTGAAAGCCAGCTAATATTAATATCACAATCGTCTTCTATAATTTCGAACAATACTGTTTCAGTTATAAGCTCACTGCATGATCCTCATCAATGCGTTACCTTGGTTACGTGAGTATTGATGGCTATGTCTAGGTTTGATCTGTGCATGGCTGGTCTCAGATATGCCTCAGCTGTGCTCCAACGTTTTCCATCTTTTGTGTTTGCTTGTGATTTCATAAAAACTGGAGAAAATCGGAGAACCAGTGTAATTATACAATATACGTCACCCTAATAAAGGGGAGTTAGCTAATTACTTGGTCACTACGTTAAGCATCACCGACAAGAATGGAAAATATTTCATCAGTTAAACAGCCTGTATGTAATTCATTGATAATTTATCATCACCCTCTTGATTCTCTCCATTAACATCTCCAAGTTTATAACCAAGTTCCTTTGCAGCATCTAGAAAAACATCTGCCAGTTTTGTGTATGAAGCATCAGAGATAGTCCATGGTCCACCTGACCCATGGTAACCTGTAACATAGCCATAAATAACATTTATAAATCTATCTATCTATAATACTTGAATAAAGGGGTAAAAAGTCCTACAAGCCAAATAGAATACAGCCAACAAGAAAACGTTGTATTAGACGCCATTGTATTTTGAACAGCTGGCGCTAGTGTAGGCACAGAAGCTTGATCAAGCCTGTGTTCCTGAATATTTTATAAATTTATGGTGCAAACTGAATATTATTTCTGGACTACTGGTGTTATGGATAAAGTTTAATTACTCAAGATTACACTGGAACTGAAAAATAGCCACCAAAACAATTGGCAGAGCTGGTATCCAACCGTAGATATTCTGTGTTCATCTGTTGCTATGGCGTGTTGAAACATGGCGTGCTTAGCGATGGGATCCCCTGGAGCTATACTGTAGGTTCAACCAAATCAGGAAGGTCACAGGGAAGTCTCATTTGCAATTAATAGTGCTCATCGGCGGTTCTGTGATGTCAACTCGGCAACAGTCCCGGCAAGCAGCAGTTCTGTGCAGTCAATACGACGACAGCTCTGGCAACCGGCAGTTCTGTTCTTGTCAACTCGGCAGCGGTTCTGGCAATCAAGCAACAATATTTCTCTGCGGCCGTCTCAGCTAAGCTGTGCCGTCGATCAACAGGACTTCTTGCCAAGGGACGCTATCCTGCGCCATGTAGCGTCGTCATTGTAGGCGTAGCCTCGCAGTTTAATAATGACAGTACAGTTCAGAGAAGGAGATATGATTGTCGCATTCAGGGTAACCGATGCGCCACAACATACGGCAGTGGTGGCAAGTGGGCGAAGACCGTATAATGGAATGCGACCGCGTCCGGGGGTAACTGACGACCAACCTACAATCCACAACGTTAAAACCACCAGAAGGCAGCCTCTCACCCTTGGCGCTTGGAATGTACGTACCTCTAATGATAGTGATAATTCAATCAGACCAGAACGTGCAACAGCTATCATCTGCTAGAGAATTAGAGAAAAGCATGTATTGATATCTGCTTGCGCTCAGTGAAGTGCGACGTCCCGGCTCAGGCAATATCGTTGGAAGAAGTCACACAATTAAAGGTTTTGCCATCTCCAACAAACTAGCTCCTCAACGGTATCAATCCGATTACCAATCAATGACAGGCTTATGATCACGTGCGCCATACAAGTTGAAGATAGTGGGGCGAACACCTACACTTATCAGCGTATATCTTGATCGTGATCTTGATCTTGATGTGCTGTACTGCGTCGAACCGCGTATTACGCGGCCAATTAAGTGTATATTGTAACATTGCAGTTACGCTGTTGGTTCTGCCATAATCAGTTGCAGACGAATCTAAGTGCAATCCAACTACGCAAAGAACACATGAAAGACAAGAACAGTTTTACAAGCGCTTGGCACTTGGCATTACAGCCAGCTAAAGATGACAACATCATAGTTCTAGGTAATCTTGTGTTTGGCATAGACTGCGAAATCGCTGCGCCATCTGTCATCGGTAAACACGGCTTGGTAATCTTGAATTCAAATGACTAACTGCTATTAGAGTTCTCTGTTAACCAGATTTCAGCTTTATACTCATGGCGTACAATGTTTCAACTTAACGGACAGCCTGAAGAAAACACCATGCCGCACTTGCGGCTCAAAGCACATGGCATCAGCACTGACCATGTACTACCAAAATCAAGCGTGCAAAAGCAACAAGTCATAGCTAAACCAAAGTCAATCAAGCCAGCGACTGCTTCACTGCATTCACAACGTTGATTGTTTGCTAAGTAGTCATTTCTCCATAAAGCCAAAGAATGTAAGGGCCCAAAGCTCCCAAAAAGCTTGACACTGGCCTCAACAATGAAAGCAAAAGAAATGCTGGACGTTCTTTGAATGAAAAATTGCTCTTGATTGCAAAGAACATTGGGAATATTCAGACGAAGTGCCTTCAAAATGCAGCAAAAAATCGTATTTGGAAAGAAGCCGAAAAAAAACACAAAAATGACTGGATTGACGCAGCAGGGATGGAGACGAGAATCAGAGAGCTGCCTTCAAAAACAAGAAAAACTGAACAGAATGCTCTATAGAGAGCGTCATCAGAAAGCTTAAGAATCGACTGCCCGTTTCAAGCGAAAAGCTGGAAGAAGAAGAGATTTTTTCACAAGAATAACCATATGAGAATGTTTATGCCACTCTCAATGCTGTCTTACCGGTCCAAGAACTAAAAGCTCCCATCCTGTTAGATCAAAAGATGCGCGAGCTCCTGACTTCCCCAGATAGCATCATCAAAGAAGATGGGATAGGCAGCCATTTCAGTGATCTTCTGAATCAACCAACTGATGTGATGCATTTAAGCATCATTGGATGACATAAGAGGAAACATCCAATTATTGCGTCCTGTGTGAATCCAATACTCAAGAAGAAGCCGCTAGATAAATCTCTCAAGACACACCACATTAGGAAAAAGTCCGGGCCCTGCATGCGAAGGACTCCTCTGAAGTTATTGTGACATGGCGGCGCTCATTCCTGAGAGCTTTCCTTATTGTACTCTTTCACTCTTCTTGGACAACAGAGGAGATTCGCTCTGACTTGATTATCCTAATATCACCATCTAGGTGATCCATTGATGCGTGTTCTCAAGACAAATTATAGAGTGTATTCACTTCTAAGCGTAGTTGCGTAAAGTCCTAGAAAGGCGTTCATCTTGCAGAGCACTACATCACCTTGCAGAGAAGATATACCCACAATTCGTCAGGGTTACCGCAGGGCAGAAGTACTGTTGGATGGCAATCTTCACCCTTTGACAAGTTAATGGAGAAAACGAGAGAACAGCGCCGTGAAAGTTTTTATATAGTTTTTGTGACTTCACTTAAAGCGTTTGACACATCATCGTGAGCTAATCTTTATCATCCTGAGTTAAGTTGGGCTGCCGCCCTGCCAAGGTATATAAGAATCATCAAGAAAAGCCTATATACCGAACGTTGATGCAAGCTCATTTGTAGATGGTGAACATCACACAGGCCTTTTAAGTACAAACAGTGGGTCAAGCAGGAGTTGTAAGCTAGGCACCAACACTCATATGCTATCTATGCCAGCTTGTTTATACTTTGTCTTATGAATTATAAGAAAATCAAGCCACTTTCAGTGTAAAAGTCAGATTCTCGCTAATGATGGTGATCTATTTGATCTTCGAAGACTGAAGTCAAAGACAAAGTCTTACCGAGATAACATCAGCGGAGGCTCAATATGCAGGACATATAGCCATATTCAGTGACACTTCAGCGCCGACTACAGTTTGTTACTCACAGCTACAATCGACTTGCTCAAGAAAGATGGAACTACGTATTAACACACTGCAAAGACAGAGCACCATTGTGCACTGTACTGAAGCTGAGTTCTTATCAGCTGACACTAAGTTGGGCGAAGTTCACCGTTTCAAATACCTTGCCACTATGCTAACAAATGACTGCTCTATGAAAGAGGAACTTGCAGCTCGTAATCAAGCAACATTTTTTCCCAAATGTGCATTGCGTCGACTACATCAAAGACGTGTTCAAACTCCACGTTGACCTTACAATAAACACTAAAATCAAAGTCTAACAACCAGCTGTCTTAATGCCACTTCTGATGTACGGCAGTGAAACATCGACTCCTGCTACCATCATCAAATGTTCGACAAACTTGAGAACAATAAAACAACTAACCCAGCGTGCGCCGTAATCATGCATATTAAATGGGACATCATTACGATCAGAACGAGGAGGTCCTGAAACAGAGCGGAATCTCTTTT
>NW_014581461.1:0-1000 GCF_000485595.1 Priapulus caudatus
AGGAGAAGATATGGGTAGGAGGCAGATAGGAAATAGGTAATGAGCCGAGGCTAGAGAGTGCGTATCCCAGACAAGGGTAAGAGCAAAAGTAGGATTAATGGGATCAGAAGGGAGACGGAGGCAGTAGATAGGGATAAAGGGGTCCAGGCAAGCCGAGCTGGCGAGGTCGAAAGCCCGCGCTAGAAATGACCGGTAGGAGCAGGACTAGACAAGGAGAATGACAGTGCTGATGAGCGAGGCCTTAGGAGGCACGCGCGTAGAGAATAGCGGTAGCGAGGCAAACATACGGAATACTGGGATAGAAGCAGCAAGGTGGCACGGACCTACGAGGAAATAGGAGAGCGAGGCTACGAGCCAGCGTAGGAGAACACTAGGTACAGGAGAGCAGGAATAGGCAATAGGGTAGCGAGCGAGGACTAGGAGGCAGCGTCAGGAGGAATACGGTAAGAGGGCAAGAATAGGAATGGGATAGAAGGAGAAGTGGTCAGATAAAATAAAGGGTAGGAGCGAGGCTAACGAGAGCAGCGTAAGAGAATAGGATAGGGCAGGATAGGCAGCAAAGGTAGGAGCAGAGGCTAGGCAGAGGCCAAGCGAGTGAAGGAGAATAGGTCGCTATGCGAGGCCAATAATAGGATACTGGAGATAGGAAGATAAGTGCCACGCGTACTAGGAGAATAGTGTGCCTACACGACACGCTGCCTCATAGCCTTGCTCCTACCCTATTCTCCTATCATGCACCTTATCCTTCTATCCCATATCCTATCCTCCTATCCTGGTTCCTATCCTATCCCCCTATTCTGGCTCCTATCGTGGCTCCTATCCTGCCTCTTTTCCTCCATCCCATCCTTCTATTCTGTCTCATATCCTCCATTCCATCCTTCTATCCTGTCTCATATCCTCCATCCCATCCTTCTATCCTGTCACCTATCCTCCATCCCATCCTTTTATCCTCCATCCCATCCTTCTATCCTGTCTCATATCCTCCATCCCATCCTTCTAT
>NW_014581461.1:2416-3105 GCF_000485595.1 Priapulus caudatus
CTTCTATCCTGTCTCATATCCTCCATTCCATCCTTCTATCCTGTCTCTTATCCTCCATCCCATCTTTCTATCTTGTCTCATATCCTCCATCCCATCCTTCTATCCTGTCTCATATCCTCCATCCCATCCTTCTATCCTGTCTCATATCCTCCATCCCATCCTTCTATCCTGTCTCATATCCTCCATCCCATCCTTTTATCTTGTCTCATATCCTCCATCCCATCCTTCTATCCTGTCTCATATCCTCTATCCCATCTTCTATCCTGTCTCATATCCTCCATCCCATCCTTCTATCCTGTCTCATATCCTCCATTCCATCCTTCTATCCTGTCTCATATCCTCCATCCCATCCTTCTATCCTGTCACCTATCCTCCATCCCATCCTTTTATCCTCCATCCCATCCTTCTATCCTGTCTCATATCCTCCATCCCATCCTTCTATCCTGTCTCATATCCTCCATCCCATCCTTCTATCCTGTCTCATATCCTCTATCCCGAAATCCTTCTATCCTGTTTCATATCCTCCATCCCATCCTTCTATCCTGTCTCATATCCTCCATCCCATCCTTCTATCCTGTCACCTATCCTCCATGCCATCCTTCTATCCTGTCTCATATCCTCCATCCCATCCTTCTATCCTGTCTCATATCCTCCATCCCATCCTTCTATCCTGTCTCATATCCTCCATT
>NW_014581461.1:6152-8736 GCF_000485595.1 Priapulus caudatus
TCATTAAATTTGTGTGTAAGTCAGACGAATGCTTGGGGCCTGGCGGTCCTCGGGAGACTACTGCACTCCAGGGCTGACTTTTTCATTGTCCGATAGCTCGCTATAATATATTGCTAAGAGCAGTGGTTTTAATTGGGCTTGCGTCATACGATGTGGTGAGTACTCTCCATGTAAGTAGGATCTTGATAGAGAGTACTAGAGAAAGACAAGAGTAGCGTTCACTAGCTCGGTACTAGCATATCTCTAATACAAATACACTAAATCTCCAGTGCGATATACATGATACATAGACATAGAAACATTTATCAGGGATGCGCCACAGATAGTAACCAGAATCACGGCAAGCTTAAAGCAGGCGGCCCCCGTTGAGACTTTCCCTGCAGACTACGTCTCGTCCACAGAGAAGAACCCCGAGCGTCGGCACGTGTCAATTTCCTGCATTTACTACGTGTTGGCGCTTAACCGATGGTCTCCGCACCGCCCGCGATCACGTTGTGCGATGATTTCTCGCCCCTACGTCACAGATCTCCTTTAGCTCCAGCTCTGACCACCAGCCGCTCCCGAATAAGACGGCAGAGTGCGGATTGCTATCTGCTATGGCCTCCCGGCTAGCCTATATGGGTTGCGGGATGCCGTGGTGCCGGCAACTTGGCGCGAACGCATGGTCAATTGCGGACGCATGGTGTCAACGACGGCATCTATCGGTCAGCACCGTTATCGCATGATGGTCAGTCCGTGTGCGGCCGCCTGTGCGCGCACTCCGGAAGATTCATGACTGCGTTCCCAGCCTAGCTGGCGCGCATCTGGCGAGTCGCTCCTCTTGATCTTCGTGCCGACCGCTGACTGCGCCCCCGCTCCTTAGTGTCATGCAATCACCCCAACACGCATTCTCGCAGTCCGCCATGCACGCTTTCCTTGGCGTGTGGCCTTTGGCGCCCGCTTACAATATGTATATAATGTCACAGATAAGATGTGTATGACCACGTTGCTACCGTCATGGCTGTAATAGATGTTCATAGTTGTTGCTACGTCATGGCTGTAATAGATGTTCATCAGTGTTGCTATCGTCTGCTGTAATAGATGGTTCAGTAAGTGTTGATAGCTACCGTCATGCTGTAATAGATGTTCATCGTGTTGCTATGCGTCATGCTGTAATAGATGTTGCATGTGTTGCTTACCTGCAGTGCTGTAATAGATGTTCATGTGTTGCTACCTTCGCCCGCAGTGCTGTAATAGATGTTCATGTGTTGCTACCGTCAGTGCTGTAATAGATGTTCATGTGTTAGTATCATCGATGCTGTAATAGATGTTCATGTGTTGCTATCGTCAGTGCTGTGATAGATGTTCTTGTGTTGCAGCCGTCGCTGACCTCTATTGGGCTGGATACGACACGGACGATTAAGACGTTGTTGTTGGAGGGAGGTCGCTCCAGTCCTGACACAAGCCTGAGGGAGGAGGTGAGGGCACCCTTCTGCTCACACGCACGCACGCACGCACGCACGCACGCACGCACGCACGCGCATTCAGGCGCACACGTGTCTCTCTTTATTGCCTCCTCTCTCTTTCTCTCATGCTCTCCATCGCTCACTTTCTATCTACCCTCTCCCTCTTTCTTTGTATCCCTCTCTCTTCCATGCACACACACTCCTGTATGTATGTATATATGTGATATATGTATGTATATGTCTATATATATATCAGGAGTAAATAATTACAAATTATCTTGCAATTATTTACTCCTGATATATATGTATGTATGTATATGTTATGTATATATGTATGTGTATGTTATGTATATATGTATGTATATGTTATGTATATATGTATGTATATGTTATGTATATATGTATGTATATGTTATGTATATATGATATGTATGGTTGCTGTACAGATGAAGGAACTGAGTCACGTGCTGCAGGCGGAGAAATCTTCACGCTGTGACCTTGAGATGTACGTGTCTGTGTTGAACACACAGAAGTCTGTGCTGCAGGAAGACAATGAGACACTACGCAAGGAACTACACACCGGTAACACCAGCCATCTCTCTCTCTCTCATCTCATCTCTCTCTCTCATCTCTCCACGTCTCAGATCATCTCTTCTCGTTTGCCTCTCCTCTCGTTCTCTCTGCTCTCTCTCTCGTCTCTCTCCTCAGCTACTCTCATCGCTCCGTCTTTTACTCAGTCTCTCTCTGCTCTCTTTCTCGTCTCTGCTTCGTCTCTCTCCTCTCTCTCTCTCTCTCTCCGTCTTTTTCCCTCCCATTTCTCCTTCCTCTCGTCATCTCTTTACGGCTATTTACTGACTGCATTAACTTTCTGACTAACCCGGTTGCTCTTACAGCAGTTCTGTCAGCCTGCTGATGGAGAACAGGAAGCAACAACGAGGGATCTCGAAGAGGACTGTGGCAGGCGCGCCAACGATTGACCAGTCTTTCCTCGGGCGGCTCAAGGCGGGCTGGCATACTAATGGCCGCGACAGAACTACTGGTACCTACCGGGCCGTCTTGGACGAGGCGTATGCGGATAGCCGGCGCGCGGATGGCCTAAGAGCAGCAACCGCCAGTGGCTAGGCTACAGATAAGCAACG
>NW_014581461.1:11643-13719 GCF_000485595.1 Priapulus caudatus
ATAGGGTAGAGAGAGGATGAGAGAAAGAGAGGAGAAGAGAGGGAGGGAGAGAGGGAGGGAGAAAGGGAGAGAGGATGACAGAGAGGGGGAGGGTAGAGGGGGGAGAGATCGAGATAGAGAGAGATAAAGAAAGAGAGGAAGAGAGATATATAGACAGAGCAAGAGAAAGACGAGGGCGAGTCAGCGAGAAAAGAGAGCAGTCGTTAGCATAACTAGTGCCACCTGGTGTCGGCAGCAACCCTCACCTCGAGCGTGTTTGGCAGGTCAATATTTTCGCTCTGCATCTGAGCCGCTGTCGCCGAGTGCTTGCCCATCAGGCTGTCGTTCTCGCTCTGCAACCGCGCCACCTGGTGGCAAACACGGCAAACATCGGCTTACTACGGAGTACGACGACAATGATGATGGTATAGCATCGAAATAACGCTGACGTGCAAAGCTAGTGCTGATGACCAGCCTAACCCACTAACTACCAGTGTTAGCTACCTCACTGCTGGTTGACTGTTCTGTTAACTATCTTTATTATGATCTTTAGTTATTTTTTCTTTTATTATTACATCTGCATTATCTGTGTTATCTGCATGTTAATGCGTGAAAGAGGCTGAGGACGACGACGACGAATGCAATCTTAGAACTACAGTCTCACCTCTTCCTGAACTTTTGTGCGGTCCTCCGTCAACCTTTTCTACATTAATGGAGATACAAACACGGGTGAATATATATATATATATATATTATCAGGAGTCAATCAATATATTGATAGACTCCTGAAATTATATATATATATATGTAATCTAATAAACATCTTTTATATTTTACAATCATGATATATGTGTTTAATTATAATATCTATAAATTTAGTTTATTTAGCAAGCTATTATAAATGTAAGCTGGTGTGGACATAATATTGAGAGGAAATGAATGTAGAGGATAGTGGAACTTTTTAAACTTATTGCATTTAACATGTAAATTCATAATAGCTTGCTAAAAAAAAAAAATTCATAGCTATTAGTATTACGATTAAAAATATAAAAAAATGAAAAAAATATTTATACTTTATATATTTTTATAATTTATTTTTATTTGTTTAATAATTTTTCATGATTGTAAAATATTAAAGATATTTATCACATATATATATATATATATATTCACCCTTGAAAATGTGTGACCTGGTGAGTGTGTGCTGGTGGGGCGTGTACTGAAATCCACCCCGACATGCGCAGAAAATACTCTGTGAATGGCGTCAAATATACCTCGCAGTTACACGTGAGATGTTAGATGATGGTGCAAGTTTTATAATTAATTGAAAAAAACCTTCCATCGGATGTTGTTGTTAGGTTGTACGTAGGCTACCTTGTACGTCAGACTAGCTGTCGATGATTCCGGGCGGATAGGTTCATTCCGAAAAGGGAGAGGATGCCGTGAATTCTATTATAATCGATTACACGGCAAACATGTATAGATTAACGGCAAGGCAATGTAATATTAATTAATATAATGCGGTATTATTAGGCGTATTATCCATCGTTTATTATCGGTGTAGCGTCCATTATGATAATTTATTGTTTCAGATAAGCACAATGACCAAGAAAGTACAGGAGATGGAGAGATCGTTCAGTGAGGTGGAGCATTCGTACGAAACTCTGCAGAAAGACCTCACGCATAACCTGGTTAGTGTGTGCTGGCAGGCTGGTGTGGACATAATATTGAGAGGAAATGCAGAGGATGGTGCGAGTTTTAAACTTATTGCATTTAACATGTAAATTCTTAATAGCTTGCTAAAAAAAACAAAATTCATAGCTATTGCGATTAAAAGTACATTAGATATCACGATTGTAAAATATGTGTGCAAGTGACCATCTAGCTTGGACAGCGATTGCTCACGATAGCTCTCACCTTTCATCTTAATATACATACACCAATAAATAATGACCAATAATTAATATATGTATATATATATATATATATATATATATATATATATATCTAATATATATTATTATTTATTATTATTACTTGTACTTTTTATTATATACTTTGTATGTATATACTTTAGTATGTATATATATATATATA
>NW_014581462.1:0-1106 GCF_000485595.1 Priapulus caudatus
AGCAAATTCCCGCTACATTCTCAAAATACTCGTATTCTATAAACTTCTGACACTAACCTACCAAATATTTGCCGCGTAATTCACCAAATTCGCTAACTACACAAAACAAACAATCTCCAACTAAATGCGCGCCAAGCCTCGCTTTGTCTCTACTAAAACGTATCCTTCTTCTGCGACAGCAGCGCCAACGCATTATACCTAGCGTCGCGCGCGCGCGTACTCATTACAGTCAATGTTGCGCTAAAGTCCTGTCGCTACATCCCGGCCCCCAATGAACACACATACATACACATGTTCATTAATCTTACCTATACTAGCGACAGAGCGATCACAAACAACCCTTCGTGAAATACGAAACAACTAGCTATCTGCTAGCATATACAGCATGTACAAGTCTGGTTCAACAATTTGAAATAAAACAATTCGAAAAGATCTGACATTTGTCACAGTGTGATAGTTTCCCGTCAACGTAAGGAAACATTCTCAAGGTTTCGTCACATAATGTTTGTCTAATGAACACCAAACATTTCAACTTCAGCAATCACTCAGGTAAGTACATAGTCCGCCAATCGCTTTGGTGTACGTCGTTCACGAACAGCCTCCCTGGTTCGTCTCGCACTAGGTGGCTGGCAATCTCCAATGTCTGGAACACCGACTGACTTCTGTCTAACAGGCTCCTGCTCTGGAGGATGGATACACACGTCTGAGGAACCAGGTGATGGTGCCTTCTCACCCGTTGCAGAGTCCATACCTTCACGAGCCGGACGTGCCCGATCATCTCCCTCCAAGAAACAGAGCTTGGTAATGGGTCTCTCGTAACATGACGCAGAGGTCCGCACCTTTGCAGAGCGGACATATCCTGCTTTATCTGCAAACACCTGAACCACGCGAGCTAACGGCCATTGGCCTCTTGGCATTCTTGCATCAGCAACCAGCACCATGTCATTAACTCTTAAGTTGCGCTTTGGCGACATCCACTTTTGTCTCACTTGCAAGGAAGGCAAATATTCTCTCATCCACCTTCTCCAGAAAAGGCTCGCCAGATATTGTGCTTGACGCCACTGCCTTCGATAATACGTCTCTCCGCTCTTGAGGAATACCACGGA
>NW_014581462.1:2494-10234 GCF_000485595.1 Priapulus caudatus
CGGAATAATTCTTCATCCCTCTGGAATCTTCTCTTAAGAGACTCCAACCTGCGTTCTGCAAGCTGCTTGTTGTTTGGCAAGCAGGGCGGTTCGTTACGCCATGGTAGGTCTAGACGATAATGGCCGTCGATGTGAACAATCGACTTCTCCATTCTACTCAACGCTTTGAGATCTTCTACTGACATCACCCGATCAGCACTCACTTTGGGTTCATCGTAGTCCATCTGCCAAAATCTCTCGACTTGTTGACACAATAAGTCTTCTTCTCTGTGTACGAAATTAATGGAAGCTCTTTGTCTGTCAGCTTCATTCTCCCTTCCAATCGGNTTTTACTGTACTCCGAGTCACGCTTACGCGATCATACAGACAGACCAACCTTAGAAAACTTAAGAATAAGCCCCCGCCCGCGCCTTAATATACAAAGATCAGACTCGAGACATTCAGATCTATAAATATAAAATAATGCTCCACAATTAACTCAGAGATCCTGATGCTGGATCTACACCGAATAACCACAGCAGCAGTAAAGATATTTGACAACTTGTAGGTTGACTTATGTGAATCAGAACCGTTACTGTGCGCATCAGCCGCCCCCCGGAGCCCCGCCTTGTGAACCCAAAAGTTGAGTTTATATATGCAGGCGCAGCGCTCCCTAACTGGCAATTTTACAAAAGACAGGATAAAATCAACAGAATCACCTGGGAATTGCGACCAATCTCAATTCGGTGGGCAAATAGTCACGGACTTGACACAGCGTTTGCTGTAAAAATGTCATGTAGCATCGTGAAAACTTGGATTAAAAGCGCACGAAAAAAACTATAATAAAACGTAAGTAACCTCAATTAACCTCAATCGGCTATCGCCACCGAAGCAATCACGCAAGTTTACTACGGTTCGTGCCCTCCGAATTCCCGTTGGTTGATACAACACCGTGCCTCAAACCCTCACTGAACGCCCGCAAGTTTTGTCCAAAGGCACATCCCATAACACAAAAACCCAATGCATTAATACTGAAACGCCTAAGAGCAGAGACCGAACGGCTGAAATGTCAATGATTTCGAAATCCATCTGATTTTCATATATTTTTCTGTTTTCTGTATTTCTAATGTTATCCATAACAATGAATTACAACAATTATAACAAAATGATTTTTTGTTATAGGGTAGGTTAGGTTAGGTTAGGGTCAAATGCACTCAAAAAACAGGATTAAGGTACGATTGTATACAACAATGGATTGGATCTATGCAGGCCCTAGCCTGCGTGTTGTAAGCTCTGCTGTAATATTTCGCGTCGTGAAATTTTCTGCGTTTCGCGTGATGACGACATTCTTCAGCTGATTATCATGCAAATAGCGAGTTTTATGTTTATAAACATGACGTCATATTCCGCACCATCGGATTAACGGTGCCAGCAGCAATATGCGTGATATTGTTCGAACAAGCACACACACGCACGCACGCACGGTAACGCCCCACCGCAGCGCACGCACACGTGTACGTGCACACACACACTCAAGCACGCAACGTGTATCGTGCCACGCACGGCATTGCACCACTTGTACGTGCACCACACCAGTACGCACGCACGCCACAGCAACGCTACGTGTAAGTGCACACCACGCACGCAGCACGTCTACATGGCACATGCAATGCACGCACGGCACGCACGTGATACTGACAACACACCACGCAGCACGCACACTCACACCGTGTACCATGCACACGCACACACCCACGCACGCACGTAACCACGCCACGGAGTCTGGCAAGCAATTGATCCCGGCGACGGCTTTCGATTGGCGCACGGATCAATAGCTGCCAGCGTCGTGATATTATCGTAGAACGTTCCGCTCGCGTGCGGCCTGCCGCGAACTGCGCGCAGATCCGCGCTTAGCGGCAGATCAACACTATCAAGCGATGCTTCTCTGGTCCTCATCTGATCCGTAATACGTGGCTAGCGGTGTAGCAAATTAAGGATAACTTGCCCCCACTGCAATGAAGATGCCTTACATGATCAATAAGTAATGAAAACGCCACGTTCAACTGCCCAGCAACACAACCCGCGCGGGATCCTTCCAACATTTTGCTTGCACTACTAACAATATAACGCAATACGGCTCTCGCTATTCGCTATTTTGTCATAGGAAGATTCCTATACACAAATATGGCGAGTTAACTTCGTTCCATTTACAGCTGAATTCACTGCTGCGTCTCATAATAGCGCCGCCTAAACCCTAGACCACGCCAGCAACGTGATGTCTTGTTTTTAATTTATCTACAGACTACAATTTTATATATATATTATATATATATATATATATCAAGTGATATATATATATATATATATATCTGCGTGAAATGAATCTTCTTCGATTGGTTCCGCGTCTGCTGGACTTTACAAGGAAGTTGCACCGCTCCGATGTTTACGCGGATGCACTCGGGGCAAGAGGCAACGTGTGTTATTAGATCACACACTACTAGATTTAATCTAATCACTACCCGCTGGGCGCGGGGAGCGAGATGGGGGGGGGAGGGAGAGGGGTTAGCTTGCACCTGATGTATACGTGCTGTGAAGCAGAGACCTGATATGAAACCGCCAATGGTTTAGACAAAATTTTCTGTTTCCGACGAAGTTATCACGAATATTCCAGCGGGTCAGCCGTCGATGTTATTTCAGCATCTGCAGTATTAGCGCGCGGGGGGAGGTCAAGGGGGGGGGGTAATCCCTGCAGGCAACCACTCAAACTCATCAGTGTCACACGATTGTCTTCCTTGGCTTACGGTCTCCCGAAGCTTATTCGACTTCTATTTTTCCACATGCTCTCGCTCTCACGCGCACACGCACGCTTCGCGTCTGGCTTGCCAATGATACGATGATTAACGGGAGCGTTGTTGCGTTCCTATGTTGATTGCTCCCGTGGCGACCGATTCACGCAGACAGTTTGAGATTTCGTTTCGAAGTGCGACTTTTTTCTCCGTTACGTAACGAGCGTATCGTTTTCGATGAGAGCGTGACGCGTGCGCTGCTGGTTTTCCGTGGCTCAATACATTATCAGGGGTTAATAATGGCAAATGTCATTATTTATCATTATTAACAATAATTAACAAGTGATATTATTGCTAACATACGATGTGACCCGTCTGTCCGTCCATCTGTCCGTCCGACCGACCGACCGTTCATCAACCATGTTTTCGCTTTTGCTTATAATTATTTCAAGTTATTCAGCACGATTGTGGCGCATGCGCAAGAAGCGTTGTCGTCAGAGGTTTCATTCAAACGTCTATTTCTACAGCTTTGACATAATTATGTTCATTTCTATCGGAGCCCACGTTGCTCGCACTAGAACTGACGGAGGACCCATTCCGCGCACGCAGCACTGTGTAAATCCGTGTGAGTGTGAGCATCACAACTCATGCCGCATACCGACTACTACTGCCTCTATTCTTAGAGAGAAATTAAAACTACATTTGTAACGAATTGCCCACGCATGCATGCTTACAATCTAGAGAACAACTAAATGCGCCGTGTATGACAGAGGATCGGATGAACAATGAAGGAAACACTCTCTCCAACAATAGCGTGTATTACGGCGTAAGAGGATTGTCGATATTCAGCCGCTGTCATACGAAACGTCGTGATATGCTTGATCCATTCTCTCTAGACAAAGCCCCTAATGTCCACCGTCGACGTGGTGGTGCATCCGGAAACATTATATTATGTATGAGTGGGTGTGCGTGTGTGTGGGTGTGCGTGTGGTGTGTGGGTGTGTGATGTGGGTCGTGCTGTGTGTGTGTATGTCTGTGGTGTCGTTACGGTGTTGTGTAGTGTGTGTGTGTGTGTGCGTGTGTGATGGTGTGTGTGTGTGTGTGTGGTGTGTGTGTGTGTGTGTGTGGTTTAGTGTGTGTGTGCGTGTGTGTGCGTGCTGTTGTGTGTGTATGTGTGGGTGTGCGTGTGTGTGTGTTTATGTGTGGTGCGTGGGTGCGCGGCTGTGTGTATAACCCGCTATGAACCCCTTCTGCCTTCTTCTCGTCATTTGCTTGTGAATATGGGAAACCTGACCGACATGACGTTCATTTTCAGCATCGAATCGTTGGCACCTCATATATCTTATTTCTATATTAATATGAGGTAATCTTGTGCGTCAGGTGTGTGTGTGTGTGTGTGTGTGTGTGTGTGTGTGGTGTGTGTGTGTGTGTGTATGTGGTGTGTTTGTTTGATCTCGCGTTTTCTCTGTGATTTTTCATCTAATCGGCTAACTGAAGATATTATTCAAATATCACACGTCTTGCAGATGGTTCTGGCTGAGACAAAAATTTAAACAGTTAAAAAGTTAAAAAAATTGTGATTAGTATCATCACGTCGTAGAATTAATTCGCTGCGTCTTGCCCGCCGCCGTGCGTAGTCGTAGGACACGCGGCCTTCCTCTCTCCTTTCCCCGGGTGGTGGCTCATAGGGAGCTGTTCCAACTTTAATGTCTTATGTCCTGATATAAAGCGATATAAGGGGGGGTGGATGGAGATAGGGGGGTTTATATGAAATAGATATCAATGGGGCGGTTGCATCGATATCCATTACTATCAAGGGGGGTTTATATATGAAAAGATTTCAAGGGGGGTTATATAGGCGTATATAGAGGAGCAGATTTTGAGACGGGTATGTTCGCTTCGTTTCGTGGACTTCGTCTGTCGAGCAAGCGAATACTAGAGCGGGCCATGTTCGCTTCGTTTCGCTGGACTTCGTTGCTCGAGCAAGCGAAATACGGAGCCGAAGGCACATGTTCGCTTCGTTTCGCTGGACTTCGTGGCTCGATGCAGCGAAATACGGAGGCAGGCCATGTCGCTTCGTTTCGATGGATTCGTTGGCTCGAGCAAGCGAAATACGGAGCGGGCATGTCGTTCGTTTCGCTGGATCTTCGCTGCACTTCGTGCTCGGCAGCGATACAGCAGCGGGCCAGTTTCGCTTCGTTTCGTGTGATTGCTGGGCATTCGTTGCTCGAGGCAGGCGAAATACGGAGCGGGGCTGTTCGTTCGTTTCGCTGCGACTTTCTGTTGCTGCGCCAACGACAATCGAGAGGGCATGTTCGTCTTGTTTCGCTGGACTTTGTTGTCAGCAGCGAAATACAGAGCGGGCATGTTCGCTTCGTTCGCTGGACTCGCTGCACTGTTGCTCGAGCATAAGCGAATACAAGCGCGGCCGATGTTCGCTTCGTTTCGCTGGACTTCGTTGCTCGGGCAGCCGAATCGAGGCCGGGCGCATGTCGCTTCGTTTCGCTGGGCCTTCGTTGCTCGAGCCAGCGAATACGGGAGCAGGGCGTTTCCCTTCGTTTACTAAGCTTCTCGATGCTAGAGCAGCAAATACACGCGGGGCATTTTCGCTCCGTTCGCTGACTTCGCTGGCGGCCAGAATATTAGAGCGAGGGTAATGTCGCTTCTTGGAGGAACGTAGAGGAGGAGGAGATGAAATGGAGGGAAAGAGGTTCGAGTGATGAGAGATGAACAGAGAGACTAGAGATAGACATTTGTTAGCGAGAGAGATAGATGAACGTGAGTGAGAGGGAAGAAGGACAGAGGATGGCATAGAGAGAGAGAGAGGGAGTGGAGGGAGACGAGAGAGAGTGTAGAAGGAGATAGAGGGCATAGGGGTGAGTCAGAGAGGAGAGAGTAAGGAGAGAGAGATAGAAGGAGAGGAGAGGGGGGAGTTAGAGGGAGAGAGCAGTGAGGTGGTGAGAGAACGTAGGTAAGGGACAGAGGAAAGAGAGAAGAGAAGAGAGAGAAAGAGGAGGAGAGAGAGAGCGAGTGTGTGTGAGAGGAGAGACAGAGAGAAAAGAGAGAAGGAGAGAGAGAGAGAGAGAGAGAAGAGAGAAGAGAGATGTGTGAGAGAGAGAGAGTGAGAGAGGCAGTTTGTTGACAATGTGTTGCAATCTCATGGTCGATAAGGGCTTAGACCATGGCGTGAACAGTGTCGTGTGTGGGGCGCCCCCCCCCCCCCCCCCCCTGTAAGCCACGCACGCCAGAGAGTTCTATCTTGTCTCTCCTCTCTTCTCAATTGCTATTAATACTATAAGCAACGAAGCCACCTGCTTCATACTGTAATTCTGTTCACACTCGATGACGGCGACATGCTACAAGTTTATTTCAGATTCAATTATAGTCTTTACACTCCTGTAGTCGTGTGTGTCGTGTGTGCCTGCGTTCGTTTTCGTGCGTAACTCGCCTAAATAACTATCATTTATATCTTCCTAACCCAGTTTACCTATTTCATTGTCATTTAATCACGGTTACGTGACGGTAGGGGCTACGCACTGATCTCTATAATATGATCTGATAGGGCATTGGGCTTGACGAAGTGATCCCAGAGCGCCATCTTCCAACCACAACTGTAAAGCTGAATCTGGCGGTCTGTGCCACAACATTTTAAATTGAATATATGAAACGCGACTTATTCTATTAGTTCAAATTAGGCATGAAAAAAAAGTTTTGGATGCCATACTTAAGCGTGGAAAATTATATAAATGATGGTATGTATATAATTACATGTATGGAGGGCTAAGGGAACGAGAAATACACGAAAAATATTTCTTTACGTGACGTACGAGTCAGTTCTAGCCTAGTCGGAGGCTATTTACATCATATATAATGTCTTATGTGCCATTTCGTATGAAACACAAGATGATGAAACATGATGAAATTAAAATGAAAGATTATATTATATATAATATATTTATTTATTTATAAGGCATTATAGGTAATGGGGGCATATGCATACATTAGGGCTACATATAATACTAATTATTATTATTTAATATAGCGTGTATTCGGACATAGCGCCCTTGCGCGTGGCTGGTATGTTGTGTGTGTTAGGATAGGCCTGTACATTAGATCGCTAGGTACTTGTACTAAGCCGCAAGGCTATGCGACCGGATTGTCCTATCTTTCTAACCTAGAAGACCGTTTCTTGGGAGCTAGGTAACTTGTAAGTTGATTGTTTGTCATGATGTAAAATTAAAAATGTACTAACCAAATTAGCTACACCACCTTATTAATTGTAAATTTTGGTGTGTGCGTGTGATACTCAATGTACAATGGCTTCCCGTCGTCGACCTCCACGGACGGCAGTAGATGGCTGAGGGTCAACCCAGGCTACTGATGATATGTTTCGCTGGACCCGGAGCATTCACCTCTCGGGCCTTTAGCAACCATGCCTACGCACTCAAGTTACTAGTTCTTACCGAGATGTCAATTGGATTCAGCTGCGACTCGGACTTTAGTAAGTTTTGAGGATTTTAATCACGACGTAGTTAAGATTTCGATGGATTTCATACGACCTTCACGATTTTTGCTTGGGTTTCATGGGATCATCGTCGTTGGCGTTCCTTAAGGCCGGCTCTTACTGTGTCAGTTTAGTTGTGTATGGTCTACCTATTTATAGAGCGGATCGGCATTATTGTAAGTGTTTTAGTGTGATGTTTCTTCTTGATTAAACGCGTTGATTGGATGGCGGATGCATCAAGTTTTATCTCGTTGTCGATATCTATTTTCCTTTTCATCAACACGCAGTGACGTTAATCAAGTCACATCCAGTGTCGTCTAGACGGTGGTATGACCGAGGGAGTTATTGTGGCATTACCATTACGGAGATCAACAAAGGGGAATATACGTAATACGCATATTTTTTCACATTACAGGTTATTTTCAAATTCGGACGTGACGGACAAATTTTCGCGAGTCGGTTAAATTTAAT
>NW_014581462.1:10259-10881 GCF_000485595.1 Priapulus caudatus
CCTTCCCTCCATCCTCCTTTCCCTATCCCCTACGACACCGCCCCTTCCCTACCCTTTCCCTTTCCTATTCCCTACAACACCGCCCCTTCCCTACCTCCTCCTTTCCACACCATCATTCTCTCGCTTGCTCTATCATACTGTCTAGTACCTTATATTACGGCACGCTGCGCTGTCGCTACTCGAAAGTTTACTCTAATGTAACGTGTATATGTGAAGAAACCCCTTCTGCCGTAAGAGGATTAATTGGGGGAGCCGACCGCACTAGCTGTTTCGATTAGCACTGACTAGACTAGCTCTTTCGATTAGTAGGCACTGGGTTGAAACCCTGACGAAATTAATTCCGCTGCTCATCATTCAGCTCATCATGGGGGCAGGTGCGGTGGCGGTGTCGGTGACGGGGTAGCTAGGGGAGAATGCTGTGTGTCCCCGTGGCACTTACAGTGTAGTGTACACTGTACAGTAATGTTATATAGAGGTTAGTATCACTGTTAGCATATACAGATTAAAGTGGGTCCACGTTATGAGGAGGTTAGGATCACTGTTAGCATTTATAGATTAGAGTGGGTCCACGTTATGAGGAGGTTAGGATCACTGTTAGCATTTATAGATTAGAGTGGGTCCA
>NW_014581463.1:0-8687 GCF_000485595.1 Priapulus caudatus
TATATATATCAATATTTACTATCACCATGGAAACAGGCACTGCGAATTACATGTGATTCATAGCAGCTTGCTTGCTACCTCGTGCTCAGTGAGCAACAATCGCTAACACAGGAAATGGTATTGTCAGTGGAACTAGAACATGTCAGTTTTTTATACCCTGCCATTGTCAGCTCTGCATGTCCATCATGTGACGGACAGGAACTAATAATTATGATGCATCACGTTATCATGTTAAAACGTTTCGTAATAATACTAATTCACAACGACAGATAGAGATATTCGCCCGAGGCAACTAAATAACACGGAGCAAGTGAACAGCAATAGACTGTTAGTGTTACTCGAGAACTACTTGCCAACACTGCATAACCTTGTGCACGCTAGTTTGCTTCAACCTTCAACACTGATTGAACCATGCCGAACCAGTATGCTATGAGATTTCATATTCAAATCACGCTCTGCTACAGCCAGAGAAAGGCCGTATATATATATGTCTGTTCGTTGAAAATAATGTACTAAAGTAAGGGACAAAATTTAATTTTGCTTCACTAGTGCCTCTGGCCTGAAGTATGCATATCCCTTCTTCCCCTAGCTCTAGTGCTATAGCCCGCTTAGTAGGGCTCATAGGGTCTATATGTCCCCCGGGGTACTGCCGGACCGTACCCATGGTACGTTTCGACAGTACCCGGGGGACATAGACCCTCTCAGCCTTAGTAGACGCTTACATTGACTGCGGCAGTTAATGAACGCGGGCTATAGTACTAGAGCTATTCTTCCCCCAACTGACAAATAATTAACTAGTTTGTAACACGAACTTTGAGCAATGTCTACTCAACTGCGTGATGTCAGTTTAGCAGTGTTAGCACATAGATCTGAGATTACACCCGGACGTACGGGCGAGTGCTTGTACAATAAATTAATAATGACGAAACCTGCGTAATTTTAAGCCGGAACTTTGTTCTAGGTATACATTGCTAGTTCCTGGTCCAGCCACAACTTCTGGTGTCAGGCCAACAGCTACTCAGTCATACATGTGTCTAAACAAAGGAATTGCTCCGACATGTGATTGGAGGATAAAAATAGACCCCGCCCACTCCCGCCGCATACGCTATGCTATGACCGGTATGAACGTGTACTATCATATGGAGGCGAACGATTTGAGTTACATTTCTATAAATTCTAGCTATTATAGACACATGTCTTAGCTTTAATCTCTGTGAATTTTGAGTCTATTGAAGCGCGATTAGTCTAATTAATTNTATTGCTATAATATTGAAATAATATTATATTGCTATTATTATTATTACTTATGTAAGATAGTGCTAAGAATATAATATTATATTGCCATTATTATTATTACTTATGTAAGACAGTGCTAAGAATAAAATCACGTTCAAAACTAAAATGTTTTTTTTTAATAAGTACTAAGTAGCTGTGTCTGAGTATGTGTGACGAGACGTTGTGTGTATGGGGGGAGGCATAGCAACCGTTGTTAGGTGGCCACAAACACGATCACCACACGTACACATTGCCGTGCGCTTGGCTGCATTTTCGGGAGTCGTCTTCAAAAGTTAACAAAACATGTCTAAACCAAGGATTCGGAAGAATAAAGATTATTACAATATGGAATAGTGAAAGAGGAGCAGTGCCCGTCTAGGTAGTTAAAATACAATACTCCATAGTGCAGTTTTAATCAGCTAGGAAATTGACTCACAATCACATCGTTAACGTTCATTTAAACTTCTAGCTTTTCTGTGCTTATTCCTGAGTTATTAATATGGCAGATAACGTCTCTCACGACCATGGGTACGAAATTAAAGGAACACCTCCAAAGAAATCGGTCGTCCTGCCCTCAAACGTTTCCCTGAGGCGATCACCTAGGTTAGCAGAGAAAAGAACCCATGTAGATTCTGCATCTGCCCCAGCTAAAAAAAGGAAATTATCTAAACAAAAACGCTTACACGAAAAGCCCGTTTTATTTAACACCGTTTCTGCTGCGGCAAATATACATCAACAAGAGTACAACATCGATGAACTGTACGACTCAACATCTGGCTGGTGGCTTAGAATCGCACCTAAGGACGCCGATCTCCCTGAACACAAAGGTGGGCCCCTGAACACCATCACTCTACTCATCAACGAGTTCGGGCTAGGCCAGATTCGAGTCTTGGATGAGGCAGTAGAGTCCAAAATTTTGGCTGAAAATGGCATCCTTAATGCTGCTATGGAGGAGATGCTCAGTAAGCTCCATTACGCAACATGCTTTGGAATAGATGAAGAAACTTTAAACCGGATTACACCAAACATTAGATATGAAACAAAAATATGCAGACGTTCGGATTTGCCTTTCGTGCACTATAAATCAAAAACATGCACTAGAATGATTAGACCACGCAAACGCCAACACAACATGTGCACGAAATGCACAAAAATGATGCATAACCTCAAGAAGGCCAACAGGACTGCCGGAGCAGTAACTGCTTCCACCCGGAAAAGGCGGCTGAAGCCATCTTCAAGTTTTCCTGTTAGCCTGCTGTCTCCGAGAAGCCGCAACAGGAGGCAAATAAATCTGCTAAGTAAAACGTTCCGACTTTCGAAGAAGGTTAAATTATTGGACCAGAAATTGGAGAAATTGTCAATGTGCCTAAGTGAGGAACAGGGGATGGAGTTGAAGAAGGCTGTGGAGTTTTTTTCAAAAACTCAGCAAGGGCAAACACCAGTAAACAAACTCCTAGCAGAAATAGAACAGGAAGCTGGCAGCAGGATCACGACGGCAATGAGGCACAGCTGGGAAAGAGATCAGGAAAGAAATCGTAAGTTTCATTTTTTTAAATTCATCAACGTTTATTTGCATAAAAACAACAAATATGACAGAAAATGAATACACCCTTGCTAATTATTAGCTTTCATGTACATACAAATGCTTCTGTATACTTCTCATGCACTTTATCTACATTTATCCTATTCTCTTGAACATTTTTCAGGTACAGGAAGAACGTCCAATGTATGGAGTTCTGTGACATATCGCATGGGTAAGTAGGGTGTTGTCACTAGGCCTAAGGGGCGTGGTTTAAAATCGTTACCGTGCAGTGCAGTTTAATTTGTTGATACATTTACTCCTGTTAGTACTTACTTTTAATGTAAAAAAATGACAAAATTTTTTTTTACAACTATCCCCATAGAAAATTCGTGACGTAGTCAATGTAATTATTATTAATGTTAAATTTAAAAATACACATTAACATCCCAAAATAAACCATTTAAATTTGTGCACAAAACTTGAAATAGCATGCAATTTACAAGATCTCTCTTTCTGTCTGTCTTGTGCATAGTTTATTTATACAATTACTGTTGGCAATCTTCCTTCATTCGGGTATACGTAGCATTCAAGAGTAGATAATAACACTATTATCTACTCTTGATAGCATTCCATATCTTTTAGACTGTGACTTTTGACGCAACACTGTAAAGTTCATCGCGTAGAGTGAACCCTCCGCTGGTAAGAAGCAGACCTTGTTTATCTGCTTCTCGAAGCTGATGTCCAACGATGAACTCATTAACACGTGCATGAACAATCTTTCGCAGCCACATGCCATGAAGTTCTTTTAACAGTGATGTCTTAGGTTTCACACCCTTCATTTGGCAGGCATATATGGCACCAGCAAGGAAGAGATCTTCGATTTCTTTTGAGATGAATACCTGCTGTACCGTGGCCTGCAAAGAAAGAATCTGTTATTAGGCCATGTGTTACACATACTGTGCTGTAAACATTGCATCAACCAACGTGTTAGTAATAAGTTTCTTTTTTGATTCAGCTCTGGCTATCTTCTCCAGGAGTCCGGCGGCCTACAAAGCATTGGCCGATCTCAAAATCTTGCAACTGCCATGCACCAGATCACTTCAACGCAAAATGAAGGATGCTTACGAGCCTAGTGGGCCATCTGAAAGCACTCTAGTAAATGCAGCAAATGCATATCGCGAACTTATAAAAACACAAAAAGCTAAAGGAGCTGCTACTCCCAAGGCAGAAGGGGTTCTGATACTTGATGAGGTCAAAGTGATTGGAAAACTAATGTGGAACAGTAAGAATCATGAACTTTATGGACTGGCACTCACTCACAATGAGTTAACTTCTCTACACGACCTATACGAAACACTGGATGCAAAGCGGCAGGTAACACCAGCGCAGTACATACTGCAGTTTTTGTGGCGAGACCTAACATCACCTTTCGATGTTATCGGACCATATTATGCCACAGAAAGTGCAATGCAGTACAAATTCATCATTACGTCAGTGCTCGAAACCATGCGACTTTTCGAAGCACATGGTTTCCACGTTTCGTGCCTAGTGTTCGACGGAGCAAGCACCAACTTATCAGCAGCAAAAGTCCTAACGACCGGGCGACGAGGACGATATAAGGATGAACCAGGCACTCATATCATCCAACCATGGTTCACGAATCCTTTCCAGCCACGAATCAAGGTCCATATTGTCATATGTCCTTCCCACCAGGTATGATCATACTTGATAAATTTTCAGGGACGAAATAAGTTTTTGATCATGTCATCCGCTACTTTTACTTCTGTGCGAAGGCAAGTTAAATATTAAAGCACGTTAGTCATACCGTAATAGGTATGAGTGTGTGACGTTACCTTGTTTGATATGTGTGGTCTTTTGTACCAGCCAACATTGGTGCATTGGCTGCATTAACGTTCAAATGTTAGCAGTGGCTAGTTCACAGCGGCACCCTCACAGGCTATAAATTATGATCTATGCTATATATCGTTTGATGCTCGGAAACGGAACTGGTTCAAGAGCTCCAAAGCTCATTGCTCTTGACATATGTCATTATTACTAAGCAGACAATCGTAATTTTAAAGAGTAATTCTATGGGGCTCGTTTTGGATATAATTTCCGTTCATAAATTGTTTTTACACGACAAACAAAGGCATTGAACGAACAATTGATTTTTTTCTTACAGTTGAAGAACATGGTGAATGCTCTATTTGCTTCACGTACGCAAGGTCCAAAGGATTTTGTGTCGTTGGAACTTTGTGGGGAGAAGGTGAAGCAAGTACCATTTGGGTGGAAGGCCATCAAGGATCTGTACGAACGTGAAGTGGACAGGCGAGACAAGAACCGCCTGAGAATGGTCCCCGGCCTGCAGAAAAGCTTCGTTATCCGTGACTCATGGACGAAATTGAATGTGCGCCCAGCAAAAATAATGCAGGTACACCGTACAGGTTGCTACATGGTTGAATTCATTATTGGTATGCTGCCTGATTAATATGCACAGATTGTACAAGTTCATAGACGACAACAAAGTCGCATTTTCAGACATGCCACATCCTCGGGAGATGATTAATTTAGGCATGGATAAACTAAAGCCGGATGATAGTGATGATGATCATCATCACTATCGCATGGGTTAGTATAGAACTAAACAGTTTATTACGATACACTTTTTTGTGACTGCATAGTCAATGAGATCTGGTTACATTTCCAGCAAGAGCGTGTACTAGCTGAGTTGGCTACGTATGCACAACCAGAATATTCGACATGTCCACCTTGGGACAGTGGACATGTCATGGCTGCACACACGTACCTCTCAGCCTGCAATATGATATTTGAGAGAGGACTCCTGTCGCACAGTAAAGTGACCTCAAATTCACCCGAAGCACTGGACAACATTATGTCGGGCTGGAGCTATTTCTCAAGGTGGCGGAACTCGCTGGAAGGTATGTTTCACATACCTATGCACGGTAATGTAATGTACCCGTGACACCAAAACGTAATGCAGCGTATAGTTTGCGATCCAACATTTCAGGAAGGATGTGCCACACATGCTTACAGAATACAGATATATAATTTAGTAATGAGGATCGATAAATATCAATCACAGGATTATTTTCAGTCGAATGATTATTATTTTCAAAACTTATGCTAACACAGATTCATGAACACACACGCGTGTGCATCTGACAATGTTTACCACTAACTGCTCAGTCTATTCCCCAGCCACATAGATATGAAATCGAATTGTAACCATTAACCATTCTCAGAAAGCTGTGCCAGCCAATGATTCACATGCTAGCTCCCACTGCTTGCCTGTATACCTCACATTGCTATAAACACAACTCCTAGACACGTAGCTACAATACATCTATTGTACCACGCAACCCCTTTGTTTGCACTGCTACATACAGCTACATACCGCTGTACAACACACCTCAACATTTGTAAAACGTTTGCTACAGTAAGTTGTTGTACAAATGCCATATTGAAATTTTACAGATCTGGCAGACTTCAAACCATCATCAAATAAGGAACGAAGATTTCTGGCCTGGCAAACATGGGATCTCCTCAGAATAACCATTTTCGGCTTCAGAGGGTTGTGCGAGGATTTCTTTAGCAGACACGGACCCAACTACTTCATATCACCGCTACGTATAAACGGAAGTGCCGTGGAAAGCCTATTTTCAAGACTAAAGGCCTACTCGGGTGGTAAGCTCACAAGTATAAATTATCAGTCAGCAAGGAAAAGCATCATCATACAAGGTGATGTGAAACATCCCAGTGGCGAAGGCTATAGGGATGTACCACTGTATCATATGTACGAACATGAATGAGATATTGTCAGTATTTCATTTGAATTTACCTTGATGAGGTTTCGCCCATGAGCAGTCAGTCCTCTCTCAGATGCGTTCGTACGAACAGTCCTGTCGACCTTTCTTAGCCATGGTAGCATGACTCGCTGGGGTATTAGGAGACCTCCTCTGTCACGAAGTGCCAATCCATGTGGTATGGAAGCTCCTTGTTTTTGCTCCTTCGTCTTCACACCTGCAACAGTTAGTACGACATTTGACAAATGTATATTGCACTGAGTGTATTCGTGTATCTTACATTGTATCGTATCGTACAAAGTTGTGATTTTGTCCATGTATACAGACAGAATGTTATTATTTAAATGTGCATAATGTTGTAAGAATGTTGTAAAAGTGGGCATGTGCTAAAAGTTATTTGAGTTTCACCACAAATAGTGTTAGCTTTATTATACTGCAGCAATTGTTATTACTCTTGATAGGCAGATACAGAGATAGAGATCTTTGTCAATCCATGGTTTAGGGAGAGCTAACTCGCAGATAGCTGGATGATTAGCCCTTTAGCACCTATCTCGCACAGCCAGGCACATACGATGCAGAGCAATGTTAGTGAATTCATTCTAGGTGTTCATCCGATTCATTAGCATTTGAAGTACTGTGATTGTCACACTAACACTGAGTGAGAGCAGGACATGGTGTTGTCGTATTATGTGATACTCATTTAATGCTTACGATGTTATGTGTACCTGGACCGAATGTCCGAATCTGTTCAATGTATATCACAAACGTATATTGCACTGGGTGTATTCGAGTATCTTAAGCCCGGCGCCCACATGATTTATTTTACTCAAGTAAAATGACGCATGCGTCATTTTACTCACGTGTGCGGTAGATTTTCGTTGAGTAATTTGACTCATGCGTCATTTTACTCGAGTAAAATAAATCATGTGTGCGCCGGGCTTTAAAGCGTATCGTATCGTACAAAGTTGTGATTTTGTCCATATACTGACATGTTATTAAACGTGCATAATGTTGTAAATAATGTTGTAAAAGTGCGCATGTGTGAACAGTTATTTGAGTTTCAGTACAAAAAGTGTTACTGTATTATTATGCTGTTTTAAATGTCTTTTTCTTGATAAGAGTAGCATAATCATTGCAATAATAATAGAAAAAAAAGATGATCTGTTCATACTTACAAGCAAACAAAATATCCAATAGTGGTCTGGTTGCACGACGCTGCCTTAACGGCCTCTTCCATAGCTGTTGTTTTATACGCTGGATGCAACCACCAGCTACAGCAAACAGCCCGTACTCTGTCTCCTCGTGTTGCTCTCGAACCTCCATGTCCTCTGCTTCCATGGATGTTGCAACAGCCTTGACAACAATGCTGAGGTGTTGCAACGAGGCGGAGGCCACAGAGTGAACCACAGCCATCATGTCATCGTGGTGCGATTCTGTCATTGGGTGATTAAAATATTCACCAATGTTCATCCACCAAACATTTTTCAGCTCTAAACCAATCGTTTCATCTATGGCAGGGCCCAGTGTAATGTTCTCATACCCGAGTACTCTGTTGAAAATTGCCTGCCACATCAAATGAAATGCCGAATACCTATCTCCAGGAGCACAACGCTGAAAGCACAGCTTGAGAAGGGTGGCATAAACGACGATGACCTGTGCGAGTATGCTGGAGAGGCGAGAATCCTGCCCGTCGGTCTTTGTAAGCCAACCCCACAAGGCTAAACGCTCACCATACTGCATGTGCAGTTCCCCGCTCACGGATGTCGTTACATGTAACTCTAGATCATGTGGGTTCACCTCACGAACTTTCCTTTCTACCTCACAAATCTCGAACGCTGCCAATGGTCTCGAAGTACTACGAATCTTGCGCCTACTATCTTTTCTAATTCGCGACATTTTCAATTTCTTGTGTTGCATCAATAACTGAGTGCGTCTCGCGGTTCCTCACGAGATCAAAATTCGAAATTTAGATTGTCTCTCAACCCTATCGGGGCACGCATGATTTGGAAACTGTCCGTTGCTAAATATTGGCGCAGCGATAGCTTCTAATATTGTCTAAACACCTC
>NW_014581463.1:10392-10877 GCF_000485595.1 Priapulus caudatus
CACTCAGGGGCTCCTCCAAAGCAAAGAATAGGCTCGCGTTGTAACCCTACTCTTGTTGGGTTACATTATTGTATCTACCCGGCGGTATGTTAGTAACACTACTCACGACACTACTCACTAGTACAGTAACAGTCTAACTTAGTCTTACTCAGTCTTAGTTCACATATGACATGTGCTATACTAAATCGGGATGCTATAGAGTATAGTATAAGGACATTGCAATGAATGAGTGCATGAATAAGTGCCCGTGGCGACTTCTCAATCTCGTTCATGTCACCAATGTAATATTATATACTCGTTTATGATTTAACAATACCCCAATATTTGCGTGATTTAGTAACTGTAATGTGAGATTTATTATTTGTTATTATATTAAATTATCATAATCTGCCAAAGGAGCTTTGTTAATTTGTTTGCAACGGTGATGCCAAAGATGAAAATTGGGGTGTAGGGGGGAGTATATTTTATTCGCACACCCATTTTGG
>NW_014581464.1:0-212 GCF_000485595.1 Priapulus caudatus
CGCAGCGCTTAGGATCAACATATAGGATATCATCAAGAGCAGATAAAGAAGGATATCATCAAGAGCAGATAAGACCTTCTTTATCTGCTCTTGATATCATGTCTCTCTGGACTGTACAGAATAGTTTGTTATATGCAAGTCGATGCTGAAAGTGTCGCACGTGATAAAGCGGTTACATTGTGTTTCACGTTTTCAGTATACGTCTGTAGAGT
>NW_014581464.1:4705-7205 GCF_000485595.1 Priapulus caudatus
TAGACTTGATACACAGAAAACATCCGGGCCCGAAGACATTCCAATAACAATTCATTAAGCTCTCCAAAGTGTATGTAGCTCATGTTCTGTGTGACATTGACTATACTGTCTACATAGTAGGCAAGACAAGTACACATATTAGTTTTCTCAGACAGATACGAGGACAGCTGCACAAAAAGACAAAGCTGCAAATTTACATACTCGGCACTCTGCCTGCTGCACCTCATACATGTATGGTTCTACACTGCTAATAAATCTCCCCAAATAAGCTTTTGATAGACTAAACAGACTACAAAATTAGACTCTGTACTCATAACGAACGGCTATTTCTTGTCATTAAATGGCAACAGACAATCAAACTATAATAAGTTACCAAATAAAATTTCAGTTACTGAATATTTACGTGAAAGTAACAGTGTACTTGTAAGTGTTCTAAGACATCATATTGTATCATCATTTGATACAATATGAATATATTGTATTGCAATGTTAAAATCGCAATTGTATCACAAGCAATTAATACCAGTAAGTATGAAAATTATGATATTGACAACAGTCTAAATACTTTTGGAATTCTCACTTTAAATCAAGCCATATCGTAGAGTCCAGTTGCGCGTGAAATTGAGCGCTATTTTGCCGGCGGTGTGCCAATTCGAACCGGCCTGCGAAACCTGCCAGTTCAAGCCCCCATATAATCAGGTCACTTGGCCTAATGCAAAAATTTTGCCTATCTTGCCTTAAATCAATAATAATCTTCACGCAATTTTCAGACTAGTTTTTAACTTAGTGATTACTAAAAGTAAATCATGTTCCAAGCAATTCTTTGTCAAACAAGTAGACACTCCACTGATAGCAATGAAATACTGGAATACCCGCCGAGTAATGCCTATATAAACACAAAGCTAATTACTATATTAATACTGGAAGAATTTGAACAAAATTAAGGGGCTATTCAAACTTGTATTTGTATAGGCCTGTTCAATTTGTCCAAGGGCCTGTTTAAAATTTTGGGGTGGGCCTGTTCAAATTTTGGGCTAATTTCATGCCCTGTAAGTCAGTAACCTTGTGAGTATAAATGAAGGGCAGAGTTTAAAAACTGTACCGAATCAGTTGTGACCACTTATTGTTATGAATTATTCCTAGCTCTTGTCACCTTTACTCGATTCAATGACATAATAAACATTAAAACATTATAACAATAAACATAGAAACATTACCACATATGCTGACTGTAAGCACAATGATTACCAGATTACTGAGGCGGGAATACGTCTGTTAATTTACCAAATACTTTCTAAGACCACATTCTTTGTTCATTCTTGTAAAAACTATACGTCACACAAGTCTTAGCCAGGCGTTGATACAATGCCCTCGCCAACGCAGAGTTGCGTACGATAGCGGATAGGTACGCCAGGTAGTGTGTGCGAATTTCTCTCTATATGTATATATATGTAGCGATTGTTAAACGCGCTAACCGCCCGCCAAGTATATACGCGATAGATGTGCCTCTATGTTCAGACATTCTCACAATAGACGTCCTGGGCCGCATCTTGCTGGGCATTTCCGGCCGCGCAGCACAATGATGCGAATGCTTGTGATGCGCTATCGGACTAACATGTCAATAAATGAGGGTCTTGTGAATAGGAGATGTGTAAGAGGCGAGCAAAGCTTGGCTTAAGGCAGCTGAGGTTATGTTATAACCTGTTCGTTCGTACTATTACAGACATGTGACGAGGGGAATTAATAGATATCTCTACTAGATAAATAAGACTCAGAACTATATCTCTATTATTCACTCGTGATGTGGATGTCATAGGCGTCAGCCACACATTAAGTGATCGCGATAACCTTCATCGTACAATTAGCATGTTGATGTCATAGGCGTCACAGCACACATTGAAGTAGATGTCATAACCTTCATCGTACATTACATTGTGATGTCATATGGCGTCCAGCACACATTTCAATGTGATGTCATAACCCTTATCGCTAACATTACATGTTGATGTCATAGGCCGTCAGCAACATTAAGTTGATGTCATAAGCGCTTTATCGTACATTACATTGATGTCATGAGGCGTCAGCACACCATGAAGTGCGATGTCATAACAGCTTCCATCGTTACATTACCATGCGTGATGTCATAGGCGTCAGCACATGAAGTGATGTCAATAACCTTCATGCGTACATTACATGTGAATGTCCATAAGGCGTCCAGCATACATGAAGTGATGTCATAATCATTCACTCATACTTTACATGTGCATGTCGGTATGGCATTATCAGCTACAATTAGATGTGACTGTCCATAACCCCCGCATCGCAACAAGACATTTGTGCATGTCATAGGCATGCATCGTAACGATCTATGTGTGATGTCATCAGGCATCACCGATAGCAGTCTGTATGAATGTCATCGATTAAGCCTACATAGTGTATTCCTGCTATTGATGCATATGCTCCCGGTACATTATGTGTGATTGTCGTAAGGCTATCATCG
>NW_014581465.1:9243-10860 GCF_000485595.1 Priapulus caudatus
GAGAGAGAGAGAGAGAGAGAGAGAGAGGAGAGAGAGAGAGAGAGGAGCAAACAGCTCCCTCCCCCTCCTGTCTACAATAGCACCCTGTTCGCTGCTGCTGCTGCCGCTGCTGCCAAGAACGCTCGTTGGTGGTGCTGCTAGCTTCGGCCCCTGGAGGAGTCCCATCAACACTTGTTCTTACGCAAGCCGTCGAACACTATCCGGGAAGCGACGCTGGGCATGTATACATTGAGACGGGCAGCGGCGTCGCGAAGCACGCGGTCTGAGGCGTGCGGTGCGCGGCGCGCGGAGACAGTCTAGCTACACGTGTACACTGTTTACAGCAGTTATCCTCCATAAAGCGGGCCCACACACGATCAGCGCCGCCATTTCTCGCCGGAGAGCGACGTTTTTTCCTAAACATTTCAGCCGAATACGCGTCAGATTCGTTGGAATTCTCCCACGTCCCGCGAGGCTAGCTATATATATATATATATATTATAATAGGTGTACTAACCAGGTGTGGCACAGAGGCTGCAGCGGTGCAGCGTGCGGTATTCATTGCACTGCGTCGCGCGAAACTTCGTCGGTTGGCCGTACCTTGCAATGCGAGTGAGTCCAGAACACGTGAATAGGATACTATACTTCCAGAGTACATTGCCTACCGCGAACGCCCATTCTACCATCTTAATATTATATTGCACATACTCGTATATCTCTATAGTACTTCCCTCCTAATTTCCAAAGGTAATCATTAATTATCTAATACTAACATATATTATTTTCTGTTTAATACGTTTAAAGTTCGTGATAGAATATATACGTGCTATATATAGTATATATATATATATATATATATATATATATATATATATATATATATATATATATATAAATTAGCGCTATGTACGTGTTATCGCGTTAGGGTTGCGTGTGCGGGGGAGGTAATATGAGTCCCAAGTTTTTTCCTTCCGGATTGCCGTCGTAAAACCCGAATTTTCCGCACAGGAAGCGACCGACGAGGACGGCTCGCGATCGGTCGTCGCTGACGGTAGTCGGTCGGCTCAGCACGCCGTAGCCGACGCTGCTAACGCGCCACGCACCGACGTCACGATCCACGGTAGACCCGCGCTCCGGAATTCCATTATGAAACACTGACGGCTGGCGTATCGCGCGGCTATAAAGGCGGTTATCGGTGCAGCGGAGCATTTCATTGACTATTGGCCGCGTTCGCAGTTACGCCGTGGCTCATTGGCGAGCAAGGAGAAGGTTAGCTGCGGACAGGAGAGCAAGGAGAAGGTTCGCTGCGGACAGGAGAGTAAGGAGGAGGTTAGCTGTGTACCGCAGAGCAAGGAGGAGGTTAGCTGCGGACAGGAGAGTAAGGAGAAGAGTCAGAGCAAGGCTTGGCCGACGACACCAGCACTAATGCGTCCACTCGCGGCTAATGTAGATCGAGCGATAAGGAAACCTTCAGCGCCGTTACAGACGATAGACTAAACCACGCATCGAAGACAGCAGTGAGAGCTCGCGCAGGAGAGAGAGAGAGAGAGAGAGAGAGAGAGAGAGAGAAACAATAAGACGGAGAGACCGCGAAAGGTAAAGGCTAAGAGAGAAAAGAGCGGAAAAAGAAGAAGAAAA
>NW_014581466.1:0-9894 GCF_000485595.1 Priapulus caudatus
AGCAGCAAAAAAGACACGTAAACCTAGTCAGGCCTTAAGCTACAACAGGTACAGTACAGGTAACCAGGTACAGTAAAGTACAGTCTGACGTTACAGTGCAGTACAGTAAGGTGCCAAGGGGTGGCAACTATAACATTCCGCCTGTGAATTACCATGGCGGAAAATGAATGGTGGTCAGCGTTCATACTATTATGCTCACGCACCACAATACGCAACCGCACGTTCGCGGGAGACTGCTACATCACACGTAACTACGATAGAACTCTCACACAACACTCGCAATAAGCGCCACACGACCCACGTGAACGCTTCATGTACGTACTATACACGCACCGCACGCACCACTGACGCGCGTACAAACCAAGTCTATTCCCTCCAACACACACCGCACGCAACGCAGCACAGGCAGGGCATTACTGCCCAGGCGAGCTACGCCTACGCTGGTTCCGGTGATACAGGCCAACGGGGTACCCTGTCACTATTTGATATGGTTAGGGTTAGGATTAGAAGTTGGCGTTAGGGTATAGGATTAGGTTAGGTTCGGGTTCGGCTTAGAGAGGTAGCGACTCCCACCCTATACTACACACCACACACGCGCTACCCAATCCGCCCCACACACACACACACACGCACACTGCTAATACAGACGACTTTACTCCGCGCGCACTCTACACGACATTGCGCGACACAGCGATCAACACCAGCGCTCCAGGCACGCGGACGAGAGAGAGGTACAACGGGGGTTGGCTATTGGTGGGCTCGGGCGTTGATTATGACTACGCGCTGCGCATATGCTACCACCATACCTCATCACAGCACACAGCTTCCTCCGCACCACACACACTAGACCCAGCGCACGCCACCCACGACACACGATCAACCCAACACACACACACGAACAACACAGCAGCACACAACCAGAGTACGGCACACTTTCCCGGTATACCGACACACTACACACACACACACACACCACAGAGTAGCACCACCCACGACCGCACGATGCCACGCCACACAGGTATCCAGGGGTAGAGACTTCACATCGACAGGTGGCAGTACCCACACACGCCCCACACACACAACACACACACACACACCAGGGCGTGGGGTCAGCCACACACACAGGGACCATTTAAAGCCTCCCAGCACACCACACACACACACACACGACGCACCCCCCGACGCCCAACTAACCACACCACAGACAGATGACGATCGTCATGTTATATTATTTAATAATTTATATATTCATGATTCCACTGAACCATAAATCAGATTATTACATTAAACATTTAAATTGACCAAACGACAGCCCCACACGCACACATCACAGGACACACAGCACACCCCACCATCACACCAACACACACACACAGTCGGCGCACACACACACACACACGCACCCACCCACCACACACCACACCACACACGCACACACACACTAACGACCACACACACACACACACCCACCACACACATCACACACAGCACACAGAGTTACACCCACACCCCGTACACGCACCACCACACCACACACAGCACACACGCACACACAACACACACAGAGCCCACACACACGACACACACACACACACACACTACACACTGCACGTCGTTGTCGTTAGTGGGCCCCTTCGCGGTGTTGTCATCGCCAGATGTGCTCGTTGGCGACGAGCCGCAAAAAAATACAACACGAAGCGTTGTTTGTCTACTTTTTGGAATGCGCGCGAGCGCGGAGGCAGACGAGAAAACAGCTGGGCCTTTGATCTAATCTGGCTGGGACGTGGCCCGGAGGTTGCGGCCTGCCACAGCCACGTTGTTGCTTCCTTAAAAGGAGTCTCTCTGTATTTTTTATTTTAGCGCGCGCACGCGCTCTCTCTCTCTCTCTCTCTCCTCGCTAGCTCTCTAGCTTTGCCTTCGCTATTTCTCGTTTGGGCACTCTTCTCTCTTTTCTCTCTCTCTCTTCGCTCTCTCTGCAGTTTATCTTCCGCCTGCTTCGTTTGCTACTAATTCAGCTGGAATTCGAAACTGGAATGTGATGTATTATTTGTGCCTGTCTATTGGCGTTTCTGCCTGTCGGCTTGTCTTGTTTTTCAGCCTGTATGTCTGTCGCCACGGCGTTCGGTATCATACCCTTGCTAGTCGAACTCCGACGAATTCTATCCCTATCCAATGTCATCAGCCATCCAGCCAGTCGCATGCGTCATCCATACTATTCGCATTCCTCACATCCATCGCATCCATCCATCGCCATCCATACCATCCATCTTACTATTACCATTCTCTATCCATCGCAATCATTGCCATTTCTCATACAACTATTGCCCCGATTTTAATCTCAGCCATCTTATCTGATCCATTTCAGATATCACAGTTACTTTCTTATCATCCCTAGCCATGCCTCTTTTGATATCGGCTCCATACTGCCTCTCACACTTATCCATAGTCTCATTTTGTATAGGATCACCAACTAGCATTAGCACTACATGTCACGCCACCCATGGTCCATGCCTCCAAAGTCCATCCATCATCATCCATGCCAAGCCGCATACGCCTCCATCCTTCGCTGCCACCCATGCCATCCATGCATGTGGCTCCGCATGGCGGCATAGCCATCCATCATACGCATCCATGCGCATAATCCTACGGAAATAAACATCCATTCATTTAATTGCAGGATTCTGCCTTATTTAAGTTTAAATTTGGTTCGACACTCGAAGTTACATTTGTTCAGCCATTTCACAAATATTTATTCAGGGTTTTTACATGACTATACACATATCATACACCAGTAAGTGTACGTACTAACTTTGTTGGAATAATTTGTACATATGTCATGATGACGGAGAACTTGAGCCAATAGCCGGAAGTTCTATCCTATGCCACATTTTCATATTTTCACCAGTCTATCGCCGCAATTTCCATGTCACATTAGCCATCAATGACTCATGTTCGATGCTTAAGCTCATTTTTGTTCACGCAGTCCATCCATCCATGCCATCCATCATGGCATCCAAACCATTCCAATGTCCACCTCCATCCATCCATCCATCACATGCCATCGGTCACCGCATCCACCAAAATTAAGAGATTTTGGTACGTCAATGCAGCAAACTGAACATTTTGATAACATGCCACTAATCTGTTAGATAGTAACTAAAAATTCTTTTCTCTTAGCCAATAAACTACGCCCTGTATCACGATCGATTCCCTCACATAAAGTGCCAATATGAGTTGCCATCGGGCACATCGGATACCGCCGATTTTTTTTAGCACTCCATGAAGCAAATACTCATTCAGCCTTCCACATTGCAAGCCTTCACATTTTTCGCGATCCCATGCACCAATTTCCACTCAGCCATTCATCCATGCCCTGTCAATGCCGCAGCTCCCCTGCCATTTTGCAAGCTTTTTTCGCACCTCATCATTTCATGCAGTCGGCGTTGTTGAGAATATCACCTTTCTACCTGTGATCACCATGCCCATCCATACTTCATTCTCTCATCGCATTCTCACCCATAACGCCATCCCTCGAACCATTCCATTTTTACGCATGTGATCTTCTTAGTCTATTACGTGCATTCTTTTTTCAACGCTTGTCGCCGCGATGAGACATTGAATAAGACAAGGAGTTATCGGAGCAGTGCGGGCATTTGCGGTTCACGCATTTGTGGTGCTGTCTGATTTACCTCAGAGAGCCGTGTCGCTTGAACATTGGATTGAGACGGGCGCGGGCAAGCCGGGCCTTATTTTTTACCATAAATTACATTGTAGGGGCCACTAGAGGCGCAGGCCGTTCGAGGCAGGCGATTCAGCAGGGATCGGTCTGTAGCTAATTCTATAGAAGATGCACAACAGTGATTCATACTTTGGGTGACATTGGACGATAATTTCTAGGAATCTACGGAACGATAGTATAGACCGAAATTCAGGATAACGAAATCAAGCTCACCAGATTTATTATCTTTATGGGGCGGTTGCCAGATTAGCTGGAGTTGTCAAAAAAGATTAGAATTTAATATCGATGCAGTTACGAGGCAAACACAGAGTACAAACATGGTTTCATGTAATTATTATATACTCGGAATAAAAGATCGGATACGAGAAGAGGAGACTTAATTAGATGGCAAACCCAGAAGTAATTTACCATAAACACATGGCAACGCAATACTTCTCTTAATTTACTAGGAGGATTCGGATTATTAATGATATCCGGGCGGTTGGGTCAGTTTACGATATGTAGTAGGATTAGCAAGGTACAAACTGGAAAAATGTAGGTCTCATAGATGCAGCGTTTATATATATAAATTTGAATTCACTCATCGGGGCAGAGAGCAATTTAAATTATGGAAATCCATACTAAATCACACGTATAGTTCAAGAAGTAGAAATTATACGAATGCACCAGTTTTTAGCCTTCCGCTTGCTAAATAAACAGTTTGAAACAGTGGAACATTAATGCGTAAGACAGTACTAATGTTGGACGGATTTCTTGAAAATGAGCTGCGCTGAAGCAAGAATAATAATTTACAGTTATTCTCACGCTCCTACCTGTATCTCATATCCCGACCGTTTCATTTTTTTTCATGTTCAATAACGTGTTGATATCCATTTCATGGTCGCCACTCGGGTTCCACTTTTCTAACTTCTTCCGAACGATTCATCTAGATGGAGCTCTTTCCTTTCTAGCTCATTCGGGCTCAATCTACGATGACTTTATTGCTCAGGTATACCGAAATGTAACACGAAGGTGCACCTGTCCTATGCAGTTTTGGCATGCGGCCTTATGCTGGTACTCGTCTCTGCCTGTCCCTCTTCTGCGGTCCGACAGTTCACTACGCCGTACACTAACTTCGCGTCAGTTTCTGCGAAGGATACCTTGGCGCGGGTGAAGGTGGCCGAAGCGGGTACTTAGCTCTTATCGCATCGGCCGGCGCATTTATTATTTACGACAAAGTAATTCACGCCAGTCGGTATTATTTCGGAATGGTCAGCGTCGGTGACGGCCGCCAATTTCATGCCCATCAACGAAGAAGGCGGGGGTTATTCTGATTACGGAGTATGCCGAAAATGCAACAGAAGTATGTAGCGCCAGTCTGGCGCTACACGGCGTGTATTTTCGTGTTTTGCGCCAAACTCTCATCGTAGCAAAACCGTTTCTACGGCCTAGCAGAATGCCGCTAGGTTTGCCTTGAGATCGGCGATTTGGTACTTGTGATGGGTCTCTACCTATAAACAATTTCAAAGGGAGGTGGGCGAGGCTGTGATTTTCGAAGAGACAGCAAAGTGTCAATCGCTGCGCGCTCGCTCGGGATCATGACGCACATCACGCGTCCAGGCCATTTCCCTCTTCAGCCCCTCTCCACTCTATTCATCCGTGCCATTCCTCCAACCGTCTATTCCACCCATCCGTCTATACAGTCAAATCATTATTGTCGATATACATTAACATATTATAGATTGAAATGCGTCGCATTCATGAATTGGCCCACCGCTCAACCTCTCATTCCATGCATTGGGCTATGTATTACTCTAGTCCCATGCCCTTACCCGCCATCATACTAATCCCTCCGTCTTTTCTCTTTTCCCTTGCATCTCGATCTCTTCTGCTCCCGCCTCGTCTCTTTTTCTTTTTCTCGTGCTTCTCTCCTCTTATTCTCTCTCCTCTCATCTCTCTTTTCTTTCTTGTCTTCTCGTCGTCTCTGCGTCGCTCGCTCTGCTCCTCCCTTGCATCTGCTTTCTTTCTCTCGCCTATTCTATATCTCTCTCTCTCTCGTCTCTCTCTCTCGTCTCATCTCTCCTCTCTCTCTCTGCTCTCGCTCTCTCTCTTCGCCTGATCGCGTCGCTCTCTCTCTCCCCTTTCATCTCTGTTCTCTGCTCCTATGCTCTATCTCTTCTTTCTCTCGCCCAATTTTCTTTGTGCTCGAGTGCATTTCGATGTACAAACACGGTTTCTGTCTGTAAAGGGCGGACGTGGTGGAGCAAAGATATAATGTTCTTCGCGTTTTCTATTTTCCCTGTCGCTGCTTCGATCACTCCAGCGAATCTGTGGCATTCGCATTGTATCGACCGGCACAACGCGGCTGGCTCCGCCATAACCAATTTGTAGATGGCGGCCTATAACGCCGCCCGGGCTGCGACGGACCCCTAGCTAATGCCCAGCAAGCACTTGGAGCGTTTCACATAAAATATAATCGCTAAATAAAAACGAAATCCATTTAGCCTACGCAAAGTCTTAATGTTTCTCTACCTCTCTTTCACGCTATTATTGCCATAATTTCCTGTAAATACCGGTCAATGCTCTATCTGGCACACCCGATGGCTGCGGCGCCCGCTAGCTGCTGGCCACTGACACTAAATATGTAGTTTATTCATTATTTTTATGGAAATTGCTTCAAGTGCCTGGTGCTAATCTCGCCTGGCAACCTCGCCTCGTTGAGCCGCATCGCTCAAGTTCATGGTTTCATTTTGTGTTGCGGGCGCCTCCGACATCTCTCTCTCTGTGTGATGTGATGTGTGTGTGTGTGTACGTGTGTGTGTGTTGTGTGTGGTGTTGTGTGTGTGTGTGTATGTGTGTGTGTGTTGGTGTGCTGTGTGTGTGTGTGTGGTATGTGTGTGTGTGTGTGTGTGTGTGTGTGTGCTCGTGTGTGGTGTGTGGTGTGTTTTGTGTGTGTGTGGGAGGGGGTAGGGGTTGTCTACGGCCATGTCCAGCGATTGTAAAAAGGCTAGGAGCAGTTAAGGGAGGACGGGTACGGGTAGCGCGATCTTGTCTGTTGTCGTAATGACTCGGCATAGGTTCCATTTGATTTTCCTTTGTGTGTGGCTGGTGGGCAGACGTGTGCTGTGTGTGTGTGTTGGAGTAAGGTCACGGGTATTTGCGGGTGTCGTACGGTTCCTATGGGTTCTCGCGGCGTAGGAAAGACTAGGACAGTTTAGGGAGACGGGTACGAGTATTCGACCCGCTCCTCTGGATCTTATTTCGTCTGTCTCATGACTCGCTGCAGGTCAGATTACATTAAGCATGTGTGCGTTGTAGGAGTGTGTTTGTGTGTGTGTGTGTGTGTGTGTGTGTGTGTGTGTGTGTGTGTGTGTGTGTGTGTGTCGTGTGTGTTGTATGTGTGTGTGTGTGTATGTGTGCTGCGTGTGCGTGTGTGTGTGTGTGTGTCGTATGATGTGTGCGTGTGTGGTGAGGCTGCTTTGTAGCTGCGGAGGGGTGTGCTGTGATGTGTGTGTAGTGTTGTGGTATGCTGTGTGATGTCGTGTGTGTGTGGTGTGTGTGTGTTTGTCTGATGTGTGTGTGTTTGTGTGCCGTGCGTGCGCGCGTCGGCGTGGGCGTGCGTGCGTGCGTGGGCGTGGCTTGGTGCGTGCGTGCGTGCGTGCGTGCGTGGCGCTGCGTGCTTTCTTGCTTGTGTTCGTTGATCGTGTTGGGGATTTTGTGATTGTGCCCGCTCTTGACAGAGAGCTCAGTCACATTCTCGCCGGATCGACTGACTTCTAATCGCTCCATTTTATACCGCGAGATTATGCGCTGGAAGGGCGCAACGTATACGATTTACTCTCCTAGTGATGAAACTGGTGGTCTTAGAGTCCTGAGAGTAATATTGGCAGTGGCTGAGGGTGAGATGGTCGTGCGTCGCCGTTCGCGTCGCGTGCGTGGCGTGCGTGCCGTGCGCTGCGTCGCGGTTCGGCGCTGCCGGTGCGTTTTCGCTTGTGCGTCGTGCGTTTCGCGTGCGTCCGACGCGTGCGTGGTGTGTGCGTGCGTGCGCAGTGCGTTTCGTTGTGCGTCCGTCTTTGTTGCGTCCTCCTCGTCGCGTGGCGGTGCGTGTGTGGCGTGCGTCTGTGCGTGCGTGCGTGCGTGGCGTCCGTCGTGGCATGTGTGCGGTGCATCGCGTAAACGCACGACTTCACCCCTCGATTGCTCACGCGTCGGGTTTATCACGCTCCTCAAATTAAGCCCAGTGCCTTTGTGCGCGAGACGTAAAACATATTGAATGCCGCACTGAATCGAGCACTGGCAGCTAAGAATGACCCGCGAGGATAGAGAAAGAGAGAGAGAGAGAGAGAGAAAGAAGAATGAGAGAGAGAGAGACGAGAGAGAGAGAGAGAGAAACGAGAGATAGTATAGGGTTATATACTATATATAGACGAGAGAGAGAGAGAGAGAGAGAGAGAGAGAGAGAGAGGGAGAGAACACGCAGCAGCCGCAGAGACCGAGAGAGAGAGAGAGTGAGAGAGACAGAGAGAGAGAGAGAGAAACGAGCGTAAGTTTAGGGGAAGCTGGCAATGCTCCGGCGAGAGGGAACTGAAAGAGGGGGCACAAAGGAGAGGCGAACGTGCGATGGAGCGAGAGGGGAGCGCGGAAAACCGGATGAAAGGAAGGGACTGTGGAGGAGAGCCGGAGGAAAAGCGTAGAGGCGGTGAGAGACGGGTAAGAGCAAGGAAAGAGGAGGCATGGGGAAGGTAGTGACAGGGGGAGGTGCAGCGGGGGATGAGAACAAAGGAAATGAATCGTGGGAGAGAAAGTGAGACTGGATACTGGGCGTGACGTACGAGGTGGCGGGAGAGGGTGACGTGGGGAGAGCGGCGAACGCAGTAGAACTCGAGGGGAAAAGCCTAGCGGAAGCCATATCAGACTCTCAACTAAATAACAGTTTACTGATCATAAGGTAGGCTTTAACTAGAAACTAAATTGGGCTCCTAAACCCTCAGCATACATGAAACAATTATTAAATTACTCACTTCCGCACTGCGCCGCCAGTCATGCTTTTCAATTGTGGGAACTGCTACGAATTCGCAATCGCGTAAGTTACATTCAGAACCCTTGTAAAAACTTGCTGTTGAAACGTACTAACGAAATAACAGCTTAGAGCCGTGTACGTGTGGATATCGACACAATGCACACAGCATTATGGCGTTAAGGCAGTAATAATATTTTCCCAAAATATCAGAATGCACTTGGCCTGTCAGCGCCAATTTCACTTGAATGCACCCATGAACGGCAGAGATATAATATATATATATATAGTGCTTCAAGCCAATATTATCATTCGGTTATTCGCCCCTTGAGCCAAAGCTCTGCCCTCTCTCTCTCTCTCTCTCTCCTCTCTCCCTCCTCTCTCTCTCTCTCTCTCTGCTCATCATCTTTCTCATACTCTCATCTCTCTCTCTCTCTCATTCATCCTATCATTCTCTCTCTCGCTTCTCGCTCTGTATCTCTCTCGTCTCTCCTCTGCTTAATCTTTCTCTCTCCTCTCTCTCTATCTCTCATCATCTCTCTCTTTCTCTCTCTCTCTCCTCCTTCTGTCATTCTCTCCGCTCTTTCTATCATTCTCTTTCTCTTTCTCTTTCTCTTTCTCTTTCTCTCGCTTCTCTTCTCTTTCTCTTTCATCTTTCTCTTTCTCCCCTTTTCTCTCGCTCTCTCTCTCTCTCGTCATTCTCTTTCTCCTTTCTCTCTCTTTCATCCTCATCTCTCGATAAGCCGTACAGTGTCTCTGCGTCTCTTTACAGTAGATAATTAAAATGCTGTCACATAACGTACATACGAGAGGAAAATGGCTTCCCAAGTTAAATACAACGTCGGCACGACAATTGCCGGGCGGAATACGGCCGGCCGACGGCGATGGGCGCGACAAAACAACGACATGATTATAAATTAATGAGCACGGCGGGCATGTCTAAAACGCGAATGGTCGCTAGGCGGTAATTTTTTTTTTTTTTTAAACATCACCGCCGTTTTCACCAGATAAAAATGTCAACATTCATTAACCGAAGCAGAAGCAGCCTAGAGAGCGAAAGAGAGAGAAAGAGAGAGGGAGAGAGAGAGAGAGAGAGAGAGAGAGAGCGAGATAGAGAGAGAGAGAGAGAGAGAGAGAGAGAGAGAGAGAGAAGAAGAGA
>NW_014581466.1:9904-10856 GCF_000485595.1 Priapulus caudatus
GCCATTCTGCTTCACGTAAAGCGATCAGGTGCTTTGATGTGGCGTCTAATCAACGGGATTTAATTCCTTTAATGAAGAAGGTCCGTAAAAAGGAAGGTCCGTCAAAAGGAAGGTCCGTCAAAAGAAAGGTCCGTCTAAAGGAAGGTCCGTCAAAAAGAAGGTCCGTCAAAAGGAAGGTCCGTCTAAAGAAAGGTCCGTCGAAAGGAAGGTCCGTCAAAAGGAAGGTCCGTCAAAAGAAAGGTCCGTCTAAAAGCTAAAGAAAGGTCCGAATCAAGAGATATCAGCAAAACGAAATGGCCGCCACTCCTCGAATAAGTCGGAGATAAATATAATGAATGAAAAATAATCTTAAGAGCGCTTACGAAAGTCTAAGCGACAGCTCTGCATATAAGCTCTGAATATATATATATATATATATATATATATATATATATATATGGATAAGCTCTGCTGATATTAATATTATATATATATATATATATATATATATATATATATATATATATCCCACCCGCCTCGGTGAAGGCGACGCAAGGCGTAGAATTGCAGATCGTTAGAGATTTCGGAATTAATTAAAATCAAATTTGAGATGCTGCGTTTGATTTCTGATTCGCGGTAACTTCGCAATTGCGAGCGGCCAGGCAAGACTCCCATTAGAGTGTGCAAGGACGAAATTAGTAAATGATCGGATGCAAAGATTCCTCCAAGAATACATCTGTAATTAATTTTGAGTATTCTTATCGCAGTTGAAATCCGCCCCGCCGCTGAAACAAGTGAACACGCCTGTAGTTTACCTCGTTATCTCGTTTAAAATAACGTGGTTGTATTCGTAGCTGCATTCATTATATGTTTTCTCGTTTATTAAGCAAGCACAAGGGAATCAAGTGTTGGAACTAAGGTACCTTCAATTTTTGTTTGGTACGAGTATTTTAGCAGCGAGAAACAGAGATAG
>NW_014581467.1:0-10855 GCF_000485595.1 Priapulus caudatus
CTCTCTCTCTCTCTCTCTCTCTCTCTCTCTCTCTCTTCTCTCGCGCGCTCTCTCTCCTCTCGTCTCTCTCTTCTCTCTCTCTCTCTCTCTTCTCTCTCTCTCTCTCTCTCTCGCTCTCTCTCTCTTTGTGCGATTACGTACAATTATCTGGGCGAATTAGTGTCGTGTGTTTGATTGCACGGCGTGTTTAACGTCTCGTCTATGACTCATGTCTGCGTGCGTGCGTGCGTGCGTGCGTGCGTGTGTTTGGGCACGTTCGTACGAATCACGCGTGTCCTTGTGTGCGCGTGCACGCGTGCGTGCGTGCGTGCGTGCGTGTGTAGGTGTGCATGCGGAACAAAACGGTTTCCATCAGAGGTCACTCAAACGATTGTGTCTAAGACACAATGAAAATTAAACCGCGTTATATTCTTTTCCATTCACATTTCTTGACCCCGTATAGCGGTAACATGCCCTTTTGGTACCAAGCGGTCCAATAGGCAGTCAAAACAACACGTTCAATGCGATATCAACTAACTGGAATGAACTGTAGCGGAAGAAAGCCGTCTTTCTGACACTAAGAGGCGATTAGCGATGTGATAAAGTGTAAAAGAACCGTTTCGCGGACACGGTGCTTGAATGTAACAACACCTCGTGAAAAGCTATCTGTGTCGAGGACGGCGGCGAGGGTTCGACCATATAGAACCTGCCTAGAGAGAGATAGAGAGAGAGAGAGCAAGAGAGAGAGACCGACAGACAGACAGAGCGGGAGATGGGAGAGGGAAGGGGAGAGAGAGTGCGAGGGGTAGAGCGAGCGCGCCAGAGACAGACAGAGAGAAAAAGAGAGAGAGAGAGAGAGAGAGAGAGAGAGAGAGAGAGAGAAGAGAGAGAGAGAGAGAGAGAGGAGAGAGAGAGAGAGAGAGAGAAATAGGGTATATAGGTATTATATATATATATATATATTATATATCTAGATAGATAGATCAAGTTAATAGCAATATCAGAATAGATATATAGATAGTATAGATAGATAGATAGATAGAAAGATAAGATAAATATAAGATATACAGATAGATAGAAATACAGATAGAGTTATAGATAGATACGATAGATAGATTAGATAGATAGATTAGATAGATAGATAAATATATAGATATACAGATAGATAGATAGATTGGATAGATTATATACACAGACAGATAGATAGATAGATAGATAGATAGTATAGATAGATAGATAGAAGATAGATAGATAGATAGATAGATACGATAGATAGATCAGATAGACAGATAGATAGATGAGATAGATAGAATGAGATGAGATAGATTAGAGTAGATTAGATAAGACCGACACGACAGACAGACAGACAGATAGATTAGATAGATAGATAGATACGATAGATTAGATAAAAGAAAGATAGATAGTAGATAGATAGATAGATAACGATAGGTAGATAGCACGACAGACAGACAGATAGATAGATCAGACAGACAGATAGATAGATAGAAAGCGACCCTCTTGGTTACGCTCGCGCTCACCTCTCCTTCGCCGCAGTCTTAGAACGCGACGCGCCATCGCGCGATGCACACGTAACAGATAACGAACTACGTGTCTGGTGATGCGAGGCTACCAACACGAACGCGGTCTGTTGTGAAATAGGTACCCATGACGGAGTTTCAAGTATAGCTCACGTTCGGTACGGCGCATCCTTATTGCTACTAAAATCTAAAATGAAATCTTAATCTGTTTTTTTTGCACACTCTCGCGCGAGGACACAAACCGGTGACGCAACGCCGCCGCACGACAAAATCAAAAAGGGAGCGAGGGTGTCATTGGATGCGATTCAACCGCCGCGCTGTAAGATACCGCCGCAATGAGAGAGGGGCCAGATAGGGGAAAGAGAGAGAGCGGAGAGAGAAAGAGAGAGAGAGAGCGAGACGAGAGAGAGAGAGAAAGAGAGTATAGACGAGTAGAGAGAGAGAGAGAGAGAGAGAGAGGAGAGAGAGAGAGAGAGAGAGAGAGAGAGAGAGAGAGAGAGAGAGAGAGAAGAGAGAGAGAGAAGAGAGAAAGAAGAGGAGAGCGAGAGAGTAGAGATAGAGAAAGAGAGAGAGAGAGATGAGAGAGGAGGAGAGAGAAAGAAGAGATAGAGAGCAGAGAGAGAGATAGAATAGAGAGAGATAGAGAGAGAGAGAGAGAGAGAGAGAGAGAGCGAGAGAGAAGAGAGAGAGAGAGGGAGAGAGAGAGGAAGGCAGAGAGGAGAGGAGGAGTAGAGAATAGAGATAGAGATAGAGAGAGAGACGGAGAGAGAGAGAGAGAGAAGNCACACACACACAATGCAGCGTCTACCCCCCACATAACTATCTCTGCTAGGGCCCATCATAGCTACACAGCATGCAACACAGCGGAAGCATAAACATACATCTAGTTATACATACACCATGTACTTGTGGATAACAGCATGCGGTAGTGCTCACGGAAAGTAGACCTGCTCCCAGACAGACGCGCCATTCATACCCCCTACCCTCACCCCAACCTCCTTCACCACACACACGCGCACGCACGCACGCACACGCACCTTCCTCTCGTCCACGCAGTCATGCACCGCAGAATGATAGCCGGCTTTTTCTATGCGCGCGCAGCCAATCGAAAATCATTTGTTTGCTGCCGGTAGCCGTTCGCGGAGGCACGCCAATGTTACGGCTTGTCCTCGTGTATCGTCTGTGTGTGCAATACAGGAAGCTCTCAAACAGAGCAGCTAGCACTCATACACGAGCGCAGACGAATACGTAGAAACGCACACACGCAGACACAGACTCATGCGCTCACACACAGGCGGTCTCTGTGTATATGAAAGCTAATATTGACGTGTCTTATAGAACGTGTATCCGCGTGTATTCGCGTCTATACAATGTATCCGAGGTAGCGTAACCTACTTGAACCATATGAGTTTTTTTCACACACGTTTACGCGTTGCACCTGCGTAATGCGTAACCGGGTTTCCAATATCCTCAACAGCAAATATTCCTCTATGTATGGGCACTTTTACCCAAAGGAAAAACTACGTAGAACTACACCAAACGCCTAATTAAGTAACTCCTTACCTTTAGGCGAATCTATTCTCCAATACGCATGTATAATCTATAAATCAATATATAAATATATACGTATATATCCAGGTAACCTAACCGCACACAGGTATATATATATATCCTTGTATTACAACAAGCTGCACCCGTACGTCCCTACACCGCTGTCCGTCTCTCACCAACTGTCTCTCTATCGTTCATCACCGCCGACCACTTCCTATCACAGTGTCGGCAGCGCCACGCGGTGGCCGCGTGCGTAAACTCGTCTCGTCGGTCGTAAACGGTGTGATGACAATGCGGATTGCAGCATTAGTATAGAGCCGGTTAGCTCGCTTGGCTTGGCTTGACTTGACTTTTCCCCCCCCCATTAAGTGCTTCTAAAACGGTAACCACACATATATTTTGTTTTGGCCTAATTAATCGTTATAAACGTGTAACAATTTGCTTCTAATTCGTAATGTAACTTCCCATCCCCGACCGTGGTCTAACAACTACCATTTCCAACCGTATATATACGCTAATGTTCGCAACTTACCACTCGCTCCTATGCAGACTAGTAGAGTGACAACTGTGACACCAAGGCGATGCATGGCGACAGTAGTATGACGATTATATGTCACAGTAACGATGACACGTTACAGAGAGAGAGAGTGAGTGAGGACTCGATTCCAAACGTTGTCTCTGCTCTTCCAAGCTGCCGCGTTCTGTTTATGGAGGAATTGGGATCTGGAATGAATGCAATGAAAATTGTAATCACTCTCGCACTCAATACACATATCCTAAATACTGGTGTATTGCCCGTTTCATTGCACACCCTGAATACTGTTGCACTGTGCGTTTCACTTCGTACACTAAATAGTAAATACTGTCGCATTGCCCCGTAACTGCGTACCCCGAATACGGGGCATACCCCCAAATTCATCACCCGTGACTTTAGCTCATGCGTGCCATTGCGTGTTGTTCGTCAGCTTACAGGTAAATATCACGACTAATAAATAACAGTAGAGTACTAAAATGTCCCCCGCTATTAGTATTATCATATGCTCCTGGTTTCATACACACAGCTCCCTATAACACGCTTAACACGCTTGCTCAGTGCGGCGTGTGGCCGGGGTTTTCACGTAAATACAAACACTAACAATAGCTATTAGGTTCACTTCAGCAACTAATTTCTTCATGTAACCCCGGCGGACACAATTGCGGAATAATTACTATATATACACAACTCGGTGGTTTTTAATAACTTGACACACATTATGCGGTACGTATACGTATAAAGCTATACGATATAATGGTTCCATTCTGCCACTGTTCCAGGTCGGGTGTTATTTATGCATGCATGCACGCACGAACAGCTGTCGTGACAATTACCGATCATTCGAAGCGGAGAAATCTACTCGTGACTCTTGCACACACACAGTGACACACGCACGCATGCACACGCACGCACGCACGCACACGCACGCACACGCACACGCACACGCACACGCACACGGACACACACAGTGACACACACACGCACACGCTCGCATACACGCACGCATGTACGCACGCACACGCACGCGCACGCATGTAATGCCACGGGGCAGTGACAACGATGTACGTCCGCTACACATCCCAGCAAACCACACACAGCCGGCCGAGCGAACACACGAACACACGCCGTGCTTAAAACTAACTACATGCATTCAACCTGTTAAATCTAGACCTCTGGCTGCGTACAACCGACTGAGCGAGAATAGAAGTTCGACGCCTGCGATTAGCGGCGACTGCCAGGCTGCTAACCTTTTGACCTTATGACATCGATGGCTGTTCATCGTGGCGCGTGCGCATGCGCATAGCCGGACACTAGTAATAATAGCATGTCATACACGCGCGCACGCCCGCACGCACAAACACACACGCACGCACGCACACACACACAGTGACACACAAAAATTAACACGAATAAATGACGGTACCTAGTGGCCGCAGATACAACACAAACAGGGATGCTCGAACTATATATATATGAAAGTTCGCGTAATCGAATATTGCTCGATTGCATGCCACCCTGCTAATGACAAACACGCCAGTGTTAACAACCATCACTAATCGACACGTCACACCTCATACTTTGCTTTCTGGACCTCGTTTTTTTATGATCGCTGGTTCGTTCATACACTATTAACGTCATCCGCTGGAGTGACAGCGAGCGTTGGTGTATCGTTCATCGTAGAGTGAGAATCAGTCCACAGCTCGTGTTAGCTGTCATACGTATGTTAGCGTCCCCCGGGGGCCCGTTGCCAGAACCAAAATTAGTCTTAATATTAGTCTTAACATTAGTCTTAATATTAGTCTTAACATTCACTTTTTCTCTTAGACCGTCGACAAAAACGCTGCGAAGTTACCTGAATGAAAACTCGTAGCAGATTTCCTCATAAAAATACGAAACAAAGCGCTGTCGACGGTCTACGAGAAAATGTTAGTGTTAAGTCTAATGTTAAGACTAATTTTGTTTCTGACAACGGGCTCCGGGATCATATTTCTCAAAGTTACGGGGTTCTATCATTATTCACACGACGAAAATGGATGACAAGTGACACCTAGCGGATTCAAACAGAAGCGTGAGAAAGGTGAAGAACACGTGTGTGGCTTTTGACTCCATGCTGTGTTGCAAATAGCAGCCCGTCTCCTAACTCTAGAACTATAGCCCTTAATTCGCTCTGCCACAGGCCTGGGGCAGAGCGAATTAAGGGCTATAGTTCTAGAGCTGCCCGTCTCCCAGTTCGGCACTGGTGACCTTAGAGCAGGATTGACTTGGGGGAAAAATCGTACGTATTTCACTACAGGTTATATCGTAGAAATTGAAAATATTTGAGTTCAGGACTGGTTGGGTTTTCGCACTTATGTCACACACACACACACGCATGGCAAAGCTGTAGCTAGACGGTATATAGACACATACGCGGTCTGTATATAGGAGCAACGTAAACGCAAGGAAATGTAACGAATCGATCGACTACGTGTCCGAAAAATGCTTACATTTGACTCATGCACGCTTATCCAACATTACGCAAATTACACAATACCTAATATGTCAAAAATAAAAAATAAAAAATAAACCCGAATAACGCGATGACATTTGTAATGATATTATGAATATACTTGTATGTCTTTTTACGTCATTTTAATGTCTCCCCCACTAACAAACGCACCTATAATGACGTAGCCAATCATAATAACCGATTCCCTTGTGCTGCCGCCCGTGACATGCACACTGCTCTCACCGGTCACTCTAGAAGAAAAAAAAACACCACATATCCTGAAGAAATATTTATTTAACCCATGAAATGTTGACGTAGATAATTAGTATATTGGATCTGGCGAGAGAATAACGAGAATTCTGTCAATAACATTATATAAACGCACACGGTTGCAGCCGGTGCCGCACGATGCAGGGAAATGCCTGGTTACAATTACACAAAGTTAGAGGAAATGAAACACGACGACGATTTAGAACTCGGTCACCGAGAGCCGTGCGGGTTTCGTCGCGGATGCTAATTACGCTCATTATGCTAATACGTCACGCTTGTCCAACGGAGCGATGTCGGACGGGTGACGTCATCAGGTGACACATACCTGACCTTGCGTTCAATTACGGGCGAAAGAGATGACGGTGGTGTTGATATGAGAAAATGGACTATTCTATTATGGACTCTTGATATATTATCAGAAGTCGATAATAGGGAATTATTATCTACCTATTACCTATTATCTACCTATTATCTACTTCTGATATTATCAAGAGTCCATAATAGAATAGTCCATTTTCTAATATGGACTATTGATAATATTCCGGTCTAACCGCCCGGATAACCGCCCCTGCTGCAGGTGGGTGATTCTGGCAGGCGAGTGAGCGAGTATTTATGCATGCTGCTCGTAGTATCATCTCAGTTTCGTATGCAGATTCTTACTGCTTGCCTCCAGGATAAGGCTATTGAGGTTCGAACGCTCTTTTCAACAGGTTCAAACGAGCTTTTTCTGTTTTTCGTCGGTGACCCATCCAGGAATTTCCTGCAGCCCGTGACACGCCGTGCTACGCACATACCTGTGCAGAGCGTTGTCCCAGTTTCCTATGCACCAGACGATCGTGAATAACGCAACGCACGCACGAGTGCTCGCAGCTCGTGTGCAACGAGTACATGCACACGGCAGGGTTATTCTACGATGCGTGAACACCGATCTATTTTTCTTTCACTATTCTTCTTTTTCTTCTCCTAATTGTCCTCATCGGGGGGTGGGGCTATTTACATCTAAGTACTGTGTCAAATTCGTTTGAGTTCTTCACACACGCCCGTATCTAGGGACTGGATCAATCCGGTTAATAGTGTCAACGATCGAGGTCTAACGCGGACAGATAACTTTAACAGGTTTTCTTTCGACAAAGATCGCTTCCACTGGCCGCCTTCTCCATTTTAGCACATAACGGGGTCCTCCCCCCTCCCCCTTCCCTGGCCTCTCACCTTCGAACACTTACATTAAGCAGAACACAATGGCAGAATCAAGGAACTTAATCGTAGGATTATATAGTTCTGAGGTTTTCTAGCCGTGACACGTACGGTGCTGGTTACTGTAATTTCGGTGAACTTGCTCGCAGAGACAGACGCAGCGGGCAACCGCGACCCGGACTATAATAATAATAGATGGTTTCATTTACTATGTTATCGGAGAACAGACGGCGCATGGTCACATTTTATATCACAATAAAGCAACATACACTTGTAATTGTATCATGGCAAGTGAGCATATACTGATATAGTGAACGCCTGCACGAATGCGTTAGAATGAATTGTTGAAAAGTTGAAATATCTTAGGAGAATCAGCAGCAATGAAGCAGCAGCAGCAGTAGTAGCAGCAGCAGCAGCAGCAGCAGCAGTAGCAGCAGCAGCAGCAGCAGTAGTAGCAGTAGCAGCAGCAGCAGCAGTAGTAGTAGCAGCAGCAGCAGCAGCAGCAATAGCGGCCCAAGAATAGAACAGCTGTCCACATTTGCACATTTGGCATTTGCACATACATGTCGCACATAATCACTTATATGCTGAACTCACTTGCTGTGTTTCGCTTGCTCCCTTTTCTCCCTATCTTTGAAATCTGGGCTACTAACGACGTTTAAGCATTCATAATCGGGCCAAAAATCCACCAATTTGTCTTCCGATAAAACATCCGAGACTATACTGGGCGCAGCCATCTTTAAAATGATTTAAACGCATGCGCTGTGAGTACCAGTGTTGAGTAAATTTACCATAGAGTTGTATTAATATATAATTATCTAATATATAAGGGTCTAATATATAAGGGGTCTAATATATAACTCTATGAAATTTACGCAGCTAGCGCGCAGCCGCGCACACGTTCAGTATTTTGACGCGTGAGACAAAAATTATCAAACAAGTTTGATATTGAGTTTCTTGATGCATGCGTCAGAAAACTCAACGAAAATCCGGCGCACACGTGAGTATATATTTTGACACACGAGTCAAAAATTATGTTTGATATTGAGTTTCTTGATGCATGCGTCAGAAAACTCAACGAAAATCCGGCGCACACGTGAGTATTTTGAGGCATATGCATCATTTGACTGAGTAAAATTACTCACGTGTGCGCCGGGCTTTAGTGTGCATGGGTTGCCCTAGTGTACACTGTTGCCCGAATGTTACCACTTTGAACCACACGTCGTCTGCACTCTGTGGATGAAACCATCCTTATTATTCGTTATATAATTAATACTGCGTTAATACTGAGTTAATAAGTTGTTCGGCCAAATTCTCTAAATGTTCAATGAAACTCCACTCTGATAATTGTTAAGCCGTGTTCCGCGACCGGTGTGGTCCGGTGTTAAGCGACTGGTTCCGCACGAGGAGCCGCTAGGCTACGCGTCCGGACATACATCTCACACAGTGATCTTGCGACACGTACACGCATGATTGCGTAACGGGACGCTCTGCTGATTGCCGTGTGTGTGTGTGTGTGTGTGTGTGTGTGTGTGTGTGTGTGCATATAGATGGACATGGACCCCCGGCGCTGCACGCTCCCCCGAACACGAGACTACCAACACCCGCCCTCTCCCTAGGCGATTAACAGCGCGCGCCGGCGGACGTGTCGGCAGTCTACGTGCCGTGTCGTTGACCGATATACGAGTCATGTCGGCCGCTGTTCTTCTGGCGACTGTCGGCGAAAAGCTCCGACGCTTGCAACAATGTCCAGCAGCGACGGCAGTGTAATATACGAGCGGCAATGTCACCGACCCATGCGAGTGTATAGCACCAGCACAGCAAAACATTCCTAGCAGTGTAGAGACAGCACCCGGCAGATAGGTGCGATATGATATGACTACTAGGCACTTAGGATATGACTACTAGGCACTTAAAAAAAAAACCTAACCCTAACAAAAAAATATTCAAATTAAATTAAAGTGCCTAGTAGTCATATCATATCGCACCTTTCTGCTTTCTGCGTAGAGAGACGGGCAGAACACCAGCGCATCCCCCACGTGGGCAGTAGCGCCACCTGGAGAGTACCTAAGAGGGACGTTCAGAGACAGTGGGTGGGTATATATTGGGTAGGGGCGATTGGAGGGTCAGAGACAGAATGGGGGGGGGGCGAAAACGTTTAAGCGGAGGGGGGGACAAACCATGCGAACGACTGCAGCGATTGTTAAAATTCGCTTTTAGGAACCACCATACCACTGTCATATAGTCACAGTGGTGGGAAGAGTGGGAGCTAGGGGGGTAATGAGAGAGAATGTATGTATAGTTGCTATTGTAACAATTAGCACTTGTTTTTTCACTTGAGCCACTCAGCCACTGTTTCTCGACTTTGGCTAATTGTTACAATGTCTCTGACGACAGGACCCCGCGGAGGAAAACAACGTTCACTTGTTTCTCTCATGAGTACGAGTTCGTTCAGATTGATCAACAGGCTAATGATGATCATTCTCACTAATCACTCGTAATATATGAGTTAATTATGGAATTTTAATTACGCTGTTTATCAGGAGAAGGCGAGTCAGGTCATTAGGCGGGTCATCGCTCTCGGTAACACGAGTCTTTGTTTCAATGCACTCACTTAATTTATTGTTCTTTCAGACAAACGTCAGACAAATGCTATAGCTACAAGACAAATTGCGTGTTTTCAGACTGTGGACTAGCTAAGGCTGGCTACAATCCAATCACGAACAGTGATTTCAGACTGTGGTCTAGCATCGGAAAACACTGTTCGTGATTGTATTGTAGCTAGCCTTATAGCTTAGCTATAAGGTTAGTTACAATCCAATCACGAACAGTGTTTTCGACTGTGGTCTAGCATCGGAAAACACTGTCGTGCATTAGGTATTGTAGCTTAGGCCTTATATGGACTTAGCTATAACGGTTCAGTATACAATCCAAGTACACGAACCAGGATGTCTTTCGATGTGGTCTAAGCATCGGAAGACAGCACTTCGTGTTCGTGATTGGTTAGCTCATGCCTTATAGCCTTAGCCTTATAAGGTTTAGTTTACTAAGTCCCAATCACGAACAGTGATTTCACACCATGGTCTAGCTAAGGCCTGCAATACTATCTCGAACAGTGTTTTCAGATTGTTTTCTAGCTAAGGCTGGTGGAGTGATGGCGGAATATTGAAGCTGCGCATGCCAACCACAGATCACACATCAAACTTCAACTCTACTAACAAACAATTCAAACAATTTATTATTCACCGCTCCGCTATGCCCGGTCAATTCGCCGCGGCTGAGATGATCGGCATGGCATCT
>NW_014581468.1:0-463 GCF_000485595.1 Priapulus caudatus
AAGACGTGTGATCAGGGGAGGACGCGTGAAGACGTGTGATCAGGAGAGGACGCGTGAAGACGTGTGATCGGGGGAGGACGCGTGAAGACGTGTGAGAGGAAAAGACGCGTGAAGACGTGTGATCAGGGGAGGACGCGTGAAGACGTGTGATCAGGGGGAGGACGCGTGAAGACGTGTGATCGGGGGAGGACGCGTGAAGACGTGTGATCAGGGGAGGACGCGTGAAGACGTGTGATCAGGAGAGGACGCGTGGAAGACGTGTGATCGGGGGAGGACGCGTGAAGACGTGTGAGAGGAGAGGACGCGTGAAGACGTGTGATCAGGGGAGGACGCGTGAAGACGTGTGATCAGGGGAGGACGCCTAAAGACGCGTGATCGGGGGAGGACGCGTGAAGACGTGTGATCAGAGGGAGGACGCGTGAAGACGTGTGATCAGGGGAGGACGCGTGAAGACGTGTGATCA
>NW_014581468.1:4851-6178 GCF_000485595.1 Priapulus caudatus
GTTGTGTGTTGTGTGTGTGTGTGTGTGTGTGTGTGGTGGTGTGTGTGTGTGTGCGTGTGTGTGTGTGTGTGTACGCGCGCGCGCTTTGTGTTGTTTGTATGTATTGTATTGTATTGTATTGTATGTATGTTTTGTGTGTGTGTTGGTTGTATAAAAATAACCAAATCAAAAACACGGAGCAAAATCAAACAGAATCACAAATCGTTTCCTCCTTTACGGCGCGCTTCTACTAATGAGTACTACGATGATTAAAAATCTAGTCGTCAATTATGCACGCGGACGAGGTAACGGTAATATTAGCTAGCATAAGGTCAGCTCTTTCGCCGTGAGATAGAAGGTAACCCCCGACGCTACAGCGCTGGCCACCGCATGCACGTATACATGACACGACCTCCTCAGAAGTTGATTTATTAAACCGTTTTTCTCCTTACCGTCCGTATCCTCGGCATTACGTATCAGCTTGTGTTGCGCCGGCGGAGTAGCATTGCCTCTCGAACGACTTGATGTGAAATATATTAGATTATTGATTTTAATATATAGTTATTAACAGTCAGGGGCCCGTTGTCAGTAACATCTTAAGTATTTGATGATATAATGTGTATAAAATGTCCCAACTTTTGAATTGAAGTGTTGAGCAAATGATTTACATTTGACAGTATTACATTTTAGATTTATAATAGTAATAACTGTTTATAACGTTTCTGATGAGGGACTTCCCTGGTTCACTATGCCATGATTAGAGATTCTGCTCTTTTTTTTGGATATTTGTAAAATATTTGTATTTGATTCGCTTATAATGCGGGTACAAATATATACGACTAGTGTGTACTATTATATTTCTCGATGCCGATGTTATAACCGACAAGTTGTTGCGAGCTGACGTAAGTTATGATCTCAAGTCATCTATCTTTGATGGGTAGGATAAAAGTGAGTGTCGTCCACCGATCCAGTCACTCACCATCCACTCACCATCCACTCACCTCATAATCACCGTCGGTGCAAGTCCATCGTAGCGTCCGCGGAACACGGGAAGCCAGCGGCTGCCGTATGTGTCGGCTGTTTCGTTAGTCGGCATCTCATTAGCGGGAGCGACGTCACTACCGACGACCACCGTTCTGCCGACGCTTCCGTTAACATGACGATCTCATCTTAACAGCTGATATCTGGTTATAAGTGTCGACGGTAAACCAACTCAGGCGCCGCCGCAAGCGCCCCCTGCCTGAGAGAGAGAGGCAGAGAGAGAGAGAGAGAGAGAGAGAGAGAGAGAGAGAGAGAGAGAGAAAGAGAGAAAGGGAGACAGACATACATAGCGAGAGGGGAGAGAGAG
>NW_014581469.1:0-646 GCF_000485595.1 Priapulus caudatus
AAAATTTTCACAGTGAGAGAATTCAGCTGCTTGGAGGTCTGCGCTCTCCGAGTGCTTTAGTTGTTAATGAAATGGTTGCTTCATTCACCCATCATGATATTAATTAACTATATCATAATAATTATCATTGCGTAACATATATATTATGTTTATTGTTTAAATAATCGTCTCATTCTCCCAGCATGGTAATAAATAATTATATTATAATAATAATAATTATATAAATATATATCATGTTTATCACTGAAATAATCATCTGAAGGATATAATGATTAAACTATACAATAACTAATGTACAAATTATAATACAATGTATAATAATAATAATAATAACAATAAAATTTAACATCAATATATAATAAATATAATATCATGTTTATCACTGAAATGATCATCTGAAGGATATAATGATTAAACTATACAATAAATAATATACAAATTATAATACAATGTATAATAATAATAATAATAACAATGAAATTTATCATCATCATATAATAAATATATATGATATTTATCACTGCAACGATCGTCTACGTGATAATGATTAACTATATAATTATAGTATCATTATTGTATTCTAAATATATGATCGTTGTTAAGAGTCCCCTGCGAGTAAACCCTGTATTGGATTGTCTATGATATC
>NW_014581469.1:4882-5376 GCF_000485595.1 Priapulus caudatus
GAGAGAGAGAGAGAGAGAGAGAGAGAGAGAGAGCAGAGAGAGAGAGAGAGAGGGAGAGAGGTACGTAGCTTAGCTTAGACGGCTATAGCTTAGCTATAGAGTTTACCGCTCCGGATGTGGCTTGTATAAGAGCTGTTTGCTCTCAGATACGCACTTCCGGATCAAGAACCAACGATGCAGCAGACGACGCGGCCGACGACCGCATCGTCTGCCGTCGGCCACATAGAGTGTTCTGCGCATGCGCACGCACGGAGAGCCGTGATTGGTCGAGCTAACGACAGTGGATGAATCCGAACAAAAACTTGATTTCTGCACATTTTTATCAAAAAAAGTAAATATATTAAAATCGCACTTGTGTTCTATTTTTATCTAGACAGATGTTATGGGTATTTTTTGCGATAGGGCAGAAAAATGAATAGTCTCTTAGTGTTCGTGTATGTGTGTGTGTGTGTGTGTGTGTGTGTGTGTGTGTGTGTGTGTGTGTGTGTGTGTGT
>NW_014581469.1:6950-10852 GCF_000485595.1 Priapulus caudatus
CTCTCTCTCTCTCTCTCTCTCTCCCCCTCTCCCCCTCCCCCCTTCTCTCTTCTCTTTTCTATCTGCCGCCACCCTGCTAAGTCGACGTTAAAGCGGATTGTCCAACTCGTTCGGACCGCCGCGCACTGCAATTATCAGCAATCCTCGTCCCGGCCGCGCTTTCTCTATAGCCGCCCTGCGCCACAATAATATTGACAGTGTGCTTGGCTGTACGGTAGCACGGTAGCGGGGTAGAGGGGGTAGTGGCTCCGTCATCTTTTGTTTTTGTGTGTATATATGTGACAGTGTGCTTGGCTGTACGAGGTAGCGGGGTATAGCGGGGTATAGCGGGGTATAGCGGGGTAGAGGGGGGTAGAGGGGGTAGTGGCTCCGTCATTTTCTGTTTTATGTGTATATACTGATACATGCTTGGCGTACGTAGCCGTAAATAGCGGGGTATAGCGGGTATATCGGCGGGTAAATTAAGCGGGGTAGAAGGGGGTAGGTCTCGTCATCTTTGTTTTATGGGAATATGGACAGGTGCTTGGCTGTAACAGTAGCTGGGGTAAGCGGGTAAGGCGGTAACGCGGTAATTCGGGTAGAGGTGTAGCAGGGGTAGCTGCTGACGTCATCTCTGTTATAATGTATATGATGTAAGTTGATGCTTACGGCCTGTACGGTAGGGCGGGTATAGCGGGGTATCATGGGGGCGTAATACGGTATTAGCGGGTAGAGGGGGGAGTGGATACGTACATCATTATCTTGTTATAATACTATATAGTGCTGACAGTGTCGCTTGGCGTTAGCGAGGTAGCTCGGGGTAAGGCGGGTATTGCGGGGGTATAAGCGAGTATAGCGGAGTATAAGCGGGTAGAGTGGGTAGTGATCAGCATGCATCCTGTTATATGATATATCTGAGCGTGTGTCTTGGCTGTACGTGTAGCGGGATAGTGGGTATTAGCGGGGTATAGCGAGTATAGCGGAGTAATAGGCGGGTATCGCCAAGGGGGCCAAGACAGGTTTACAGACATGGGGTGTTGTAACAATTGTTGATATCACATGTTCAGCTAGGACCTCCTGAGTCAACTTCCGTCTCTAGGTGGACACTCACTGAAAAGTATGTCTGCTTGAAAAAAAATGTCGGTCATTTTTTCAAAATGGCCACTATCTAACTATTTGCCAAATCTTTGATGATAAAGTGTCTGAATAGAAACGTTCTCACCATGTTGTCGTGGTATCATATCAAAGGGGAAATTGAATTCCCCATAACAAGATATACCTGCATTTAATGCTGCTTGGATAAATATTTGCATAACAATTTTTGGCCAAAAATAGATTTTGGACAATTTTCACCAAATAATTGAATGCCAACCAAAAAACATTTTCTTCTCATATTTCAAAATCCTCAACTCAAAGATGTAAACTTTCTAGGATACAACAGTGCAGCATAATGTAATCAAAGTGTGAAACAGAACAAGTTCATGGCTTTTTCTAACAACAAAGTATATACTTGCTCCAAAGCTTAACACTTACCATATCGTTAATTGCATTCGCGCTTTCTCCCTAATCACATCTGATCGCTGCACTGCAGCCTGACCGTAGTTGTTCCACTGTCCTGCAGCGCTATCATTGATGATAGTTCTTGTGCACTGGCACCACTATGTAGACATGACTGAATCATAGCACGATTAGGCCGGAAGTGGTCTTATTGCACACCTTATGCACATACGATATTGCCTTTCTTACATTACACATCGGCAAGGCTGTGCGTACAAGGAAACGGAACCACAATGCTACCATACCAGAGATCCACCCTAAATTCTGTCGCAGGTGGATGTGCTTATGGCAATGTTCGCATTTCTTTAATCTATGATCGTTGCCAATGAGCAGCCCATCTTTATCGTCTTTACGTCAAGAAGGAATGGTCTTCTGTGGGGGCAGAGCTTAAGAGAAGAAGAATCGTTGTTAAAACCATTGTATCCCGAGCTGCCCAGATTCAAACTCCTAGGAAGTCATCAGCGCACTGATAGTGAAACATAGTGTAGGTGATGGTCCTTGGCCTGCTTGAGCGACGTCTCGGAAACGATGTCAGTAGATTCTTCACCACGACGCTCTTCAATCATGCTGGTAGTCGAGACAGCAAGCTGCCAAACTGAACCATGCCTTCTGCGTGAAGTAAGATAACCTCGTAGATGGCTCGCCACCAGGCTATGGAGAAAGGCATTGCACGCACACTCGTGAAGTATCGCCAGTGTAACCAGGCCCACCCAATTTCAATGGATTGGTAACGTAGTTCTTCTGGCTGTCCTCATCTCCATATTCTGGTAGATTCTCGCTCAGTGTGGCTCCATAGTGATAACACATGTAATAATGTCTGTGATGCATTTGCGTGGATAAGGCTACTCTTAACTCCGTCAATTGCTGGACACGACAGCAGTGCTGCGGATTATACCTGTATCACGACCTTACTCGCTCGATATCTAGAGCAGAACAATCCATAAACATAGCTCTCTTGTGATTATACCTACGTCTCCTCTGTGAACCACCACCTAAGGTAAAGATGAGTTAGACCAACACAGCTGGCCAGATGCTTATTCCTCCACGAGCCATCATTCCACAGAGGAAATTAAGGCCGTTAGCCTGTTTGCGTGCCACTGCAATATAATTCTTGTGGACAGGAACTGGTAACTGGTCATACGACCTCATATTCTTTGGCAGATTTGATCGAGCATACACTTTGTATCTTGCCAGCGGACTCAGAGCATTGGTCGCACTGTAGCCTTCACAACAAATGGCAATGAACTCCATTACCTAGCAGCACATCATTCAGCTATTTGTATCATTCACGGCAAGGTCCAGAAACGTTTCACCCTGTGTGGAACGACCAGTGTCCGAAGGCAATACATGGATCATGACTATGCTGTCTCTGTCCATGTGGGCAAGCAGGAGTGCTGGTCACGTTGTCCTCTCTCTTTCAAGGTATTTCACTAGCTTGACTGACCGTGTTTAATTCTGCCCATATATCCTCGAAGAGAGATGGTGGGATATCACTTCATTCCATGTCCATAAATCAACAATTCTATCTCGACACCACTGGACAAGATCCTGTGCATATCCGCGAAGGCAGTAGTTCATTACTACTTCCCCATGCACTGTTTTAGTCCGGGCAACCCTCTATGCGTCTTTTGTGTTGGAAGGTGTCACCTTCACAGTACTTAGCTTCTTCTGATCACTGTTCAACAGTGACGAACAATGCCTCCAGACACAGTATTTTCACACGTAAGGGGTTTTTAACGTGCGGGCAATCGAGCAGGCATTGACCAGATTGGCTATATTTATAGGATGTTTGATTGCACCGCAAATGGATTCGCCCGAACTGCGCCATACCTTGATCCCCCATCTTCTGCATGCCCTTGTGACTCGACTGTACACCAATCATGTGAGGTCTGATGAATGCAAGATGTATGAGCATCCAATTCAACATCTGCAGAGATACAGGCAGCAGTGATCAGGTTTTCCGTAACCCATTTCAGGACCGTTCAATGGGGTTTAGTTAATGCATACCAAACCACTCCGCTTTCCTTGCATCTGGCATTGTACGCTCTGTACCAGAAGGCAATTCAGGACGAGACACTTATTCATGCTTGCCATCGAGCCCATCCCCGACACAATGCACCCTGCTATTCAGCTGCTCTAATGTACATCTGGGCTGTTTCAGGTAGTTTCTTCACGCAGCCACAATAGGGAAAAAGACCGCGCCGCATCAATCGTATGCTCCGGATCCTCGAGGTAGATAAGACTCGTGATGATGCCAGAGAGATGTCCTATCTCATGACCCAGCACTTCTCGCTAGGAGTCAAAGTAAACCTTGAAGCAGTCTGACATCTCACAGAAATGGCCAGAAAATTGAATGTGTCTCAACC
>NW_014581470.1:0-10832 GCF_000485595.1 Priapulus caudatus
TATTCATGGGTAAAATTATACATGTGACGTAGCTAGGAAAGGGCGACACACAGGATGTTAATTCTACTGCGGTAGATGCACACCGCCGGTACCTGTGAAGGACCGGACCGTGCGCCGGAAACGAGCCTAACGGTTTTAAGAATAATGAACACATAACGCAGGAATTTAGAACATTACCAGCCTACACGATCACGTGCCTACCAACAGCCATCCGGGCACTGTCCCGACGTACTAATTAACACGAACTGAAACTAAACCGCGACAGAGGTTTAAAAACTACCTTAACAACGGGGGCCACGTTCCCATCGCAGTCTTGTATTCTCGCACACCAAGGTGGGGCTCGCTTGCATAACGCCGGCCGTTCTCCAGCCTCCGCTGCTTGGAAAACGAAGACAGTGCGGGCTAGCTCTACCGCGTATAGTCCCTTCGCTCCCGCTATTAGACGTGTAGCCCGGCTTCGCTCGCCGCTACAGGCGTGTATATGCCCCCGGTAATACCAGGAGCAAAAGGAGCTAAACGTGTTAGAAGCTACGGCGCGCCGCGCCGCCCGGGCATTAGCCACGACGTGTGTCCGCCCGTGGGCGCATGTACGTACACACTAGCTGGCTAAATAGTGCAGTGAGCCGGACGACGCAAAAATCAAGTGGCAGCCCCTACCTGGAGGGTATAACAAGGCTGGAAGCTGGTCTCATTTTAAACCGTATGGGTCCGCTAGTTTATGAAAAGACATGTTGTAGTTGCAGCACACAGCATTGTACCTTTACATTGGAAATTAGTTAAATAACGTGAACTACTTACCCTAGTGCACTCCTGTCTTGCCTTTTCGCTTAACAAATGAGTAAGGTTTAAAGAGAAAGACACCGAACGGATAAGTTACCCGCGAACATATTAACCACAATATGAAGATGTGAGATGGTTATGAGACTTGAATGTGGCGAATTAACCGCTTTGGTTTACGGGTAACATCTGCAAAAAATGACAATTTTCAGTTACTTGCTTATTTTGTGAAATTAGCCGACCATTATATTTTATAATTGATGGTTTTAATATCATATTTGTATTCATTGAAGAATAGATATGTAGGGCACTGTAATATTTGAGGACAGGTTTTTGTGCTGGCTAAGGGGGTTAAAGGGCAAAAATTTAATAACCTTCCAAATTTGCCATTTTTGAGGCGATTTCGACGCTAAGAATAATGTATATTTTCATTGCGCCACATAGCTAAAACCAATAGCATGTTATCAGCTGTGTCAGTATCTGACTGTATTCATGGGCCTAGATGTGCTATTGATAAATAAAATTAGTTTTCGCATGATAACCGGGTAGAACATTGTACATTAACGCCTTTGTTTATGGTAACATGCTGAAAAAACTGACCATTTTCAGTTAGCTTGCTTATTTTATGAAATCAGGCCCCATTATATTTTTATAACTTGATGGTTATATCAATGTATTTTAATTAAAATAGATATGTAGCAGTGTTTTTTGAGGGCTAGTTTCATGCTGCTAAAGGGGGGTTAAGGGGCGCAAATTATACCCCACCAAATTGCAATTTATTTTGGAAATGTTTGACCAAAATGATTTATGTATATTATTCTTGCACTATTCCACTAATACCATGTTATCACTGTTCAAGTACTGACTGTATTCATGGCCTAGATGTGATATCCTTGATAACACAAATCAGTTTCAGCAATGGTAAAAAACGGTTACAACAATGGTGCAAACAAGCGCCTTATTTGTGACAAACCTTAAAACTACTTTTTCAGTTTACTTGCATAATTTTATAAATCAGACATGCAGATGTTTAGAACTGATGTTTTATTCAATGTTTTTGATTGAAGAATTATAGAACTTGGAAGCAATGCTTATTTTAGGCAGTTCTAATGGGCTGTTAAAGGGGTTAAGGGCCCTAAAAATATATAAAAAAAATCTGGGGCAGATTTTTGATAATTTTGACCATAATAAAAGAGAGCGTTTCCATGCATACTGCCACCAAAATACATGGGTACAACAGTCCTGCATAGCGCTCTAGCCTGACTGAAGGCATATCGCCCCTCAAGTCATGGGATGTAGCAATTGATATAAAAATCAGTTGAAGCCGGTGAAGGCTGAGGTTAGCACACAATGGTAACATGAAGCCTGTTTATGGCAACAATGCTAAATGGTTACATAACACTGTGGGCCATGATGTCAATAGCCACTTATCATATTCAACAAATCTAATGTGGCCGACTTTCTCTCTTGCTGGTATGGTGATCTGATTTTCAGTCAGTAACCATTAACAAGCATCGATCACTTGCTAGTCAGCAAGGAGACAAGGACGATTTCCGTCGCAGCATCAATGCAGTCTTTGTCTGTGCAGTAGACTATGTGGTCATGTTCGAACTTTCAACTGGAGGCTGAATCGCTAGAGTGAACATCGTGCTGTGTAATGCCTCATCAATCACAGAGGCGGACCAACCTATGGCCGAACGCGGTTCGATCAACTCTTGGATTTGGGAGATGTTGACTGCCTGCAGGCCAAATCCGTGTTTTGGTACTTTGCGCGCGAGGACATGTTGTTGAAGGCATGTACTGATTTGAGGAGGGCATGGATGATACTTGTCTGTCTTGTAGCCATGGATGGTACCGCAACTGCATCAAGGTGGTGTCTAAATTGCTTCTTCCCGTTTAGTAAGAGTAGTGTGTAGCTACTGGGCTACCGTGATGGCTGCTCCTTTATGTCGTCTTCATGGGAATGACTTGAGGTTTGTCAGAGCTGTCCGCATGTTTCACGCAGTTTCGAGTAGCCGGGCCGTTTTCTTGTCCTATCTCTGTTCATTGACACATAAAGTGGATGCCGCTAATCGCTGTGAGGGCATGAAAGCAGCAGGGGGAGAAACACATGCGGCATATTGTTGGGAGAAAGCGGCAAGTCATTCCGCAATTGTATGAACAGGAATGCATGCAATCCTTTTTCTGAATGACCAGCATACAGGGTACACACCTAGTGCGAGCCCAGTTGTCCTCGTGCTGAAATAGTACACCACCAATAAGAAAACCAAGACATCTGTGGTTGTCAAGCAGCGATTATGATTCTTATTATCGTTCGCTTGATAGTGGATAGGCATGCAGTGATGCATACGTTATGCCGGCCTCCTCCTGGTTCTGTAGGCAGTGATTCAACAGATGACGCTCCAGATGGAGGCGCAAACGCACCTCACACGAGAGTTCCTTGCAGCTAAATCCTCCAGGCCAAGATAATGTGATTGTCGTTGGGACATATTCTTTCGTGCATTCTCCAAAGATATTTACTGATGAGATGTAATTCGCAAGGCTTTGCCTTGTTTCCGACTCCCTTGAGAACGCTGTTAGTTGAGGTACTTGTCTGCTCCCTGGATCTTATAAGTAAGGTAACAAAGCTGGAAGAACTCCACCGCTCCGCGTTCTGTGGTTCTTGATAGATGACACGTTATCATAACCGAATCGAAGTGCCACCCCCATCTGCTCCCGAAATATCTTGCGGCCAATGCTCGCCCAGGAAACCATATATGCAAGATGCATTCCTCGCCAGCTCAGATGCGTTTACTTGGGCCCCCAGTGGTTTCGGTGCTGCTCCCACAGAATATGATCGTGCCTTGGCTGGTAGATGGCAAGGTGGCTGCTGTAATGAGTAATGTGATGCCTGGCCGCCAACTGCCTCAAGATATGTGCACTAGACCATGCACGAAGTGGTAAAAATGGTTGACAAGTCAGATGGTTGAGGCATTGATAACAGGGAAATATCGTATCGTAGTAACGGGGTACAGTCTTGGTATGCACGAGGGCATTGACCTCCACTGCCATGGCCGAATGCCTAGATTCAACCAACTCCACAGGTCCTTGCCACTTCCATATGAAATCTTTTATTATGACCTTACCTGACCGAGTTTCATCCTCAACGTTGAATAGGTTACAAGTGGGCTAATGGCTTCTTTGGCAGACCTGCGGTAGCCATTGGAGTTGTTGTTCCTTGTACGAGACTACGTGTCCGTTGGATTTCAGCTTTGTACAAGAAATCGAAAGACATATGGCATGAACGCAGGAGTGGAGATCGATTGGTACAACACAACAGCCATGGCATGTGTAGATGCGTTTCCTCACTCAACTGTCTGCCTCATTATGATCAAAGTTGTCCGAGTGGCAAAGCATCTAAAACGAGCTGATTCAAGGTTTCTAGGATCAAACTGTGTAAATCTCCACGAGAAACCTGCAACTTTAGATGGTAACTGAGAGTATTGACAAAGAGCTAGCTGATGTTATAGAACTTTCCTTAAAAATCTCGACGTCATTTATAGTTATGAAATATACCCACTGTAAGCTGAGAACGTCTATAAGGAGCTCCTACTCCATATTCATAGTGCAGTCTGAACACACAAGGCCGAAAGTAAATGGGGTGTTCGCGTCTTACACAGGACTGAGAAATGTATAGCTGTCGCACAGATACAGCACTCTCTATGTCAAGCATCACATTGAGTCACAGTGGTCTAACATTGTTCAAAAGATTCCTTCGAGGTGCAACCCATGCTATGAAATCGTACAATGTCTCTGAACAAAAGTTCTTACATTGTGCATACAATATGTTCAAGTCTCCGCTGGAGCAAATAGTGCTAGTTGAAAGATTATTCCCCAGACATATGCAGGTTCTGCGAATGATACCTACAAGCTCGAAATGAAGGACCGACGACTATCCGGATCCCACATCACTTCCATTGTCCAGCGTAAATTCACATCACACAGGAATTCAATTGATTTCCGGATGTTGCAGTGGGCAGCAACTTTCTTATAATTAACACAGTCAATTATAAAATATATATGGGGCTGATTCAATAATAGAGCAAGTAACTGAAATGTCAATTCTTTTCAGATGTCAGCCCGTAACAGGGTTAATGTACCGATGTTGTTAAGCCCCGTTTACCATGCTGAAACTGATTTTTTTATCATACAGCATTCTAGCGCCATGAATACAGGTCAGATCTGACACAGTGATAGAACATGTATTGGTGAGAATAATGCAGAGAGAAATATACATTGATTTGTGGTGCAAAATTAAAAAAAAAGCCCAATTTGGGGTAATACAGGTTTGGCCCTTAACCCCCTTTTAGCAGGGCATAAAACGGCCTCAAAAACATTGCGTACGGATATCTATTTGAATGAAATACATTGAATATAACGCATCAATGTATAAAGAATAATGGGCGGCTGGATTTCGGATAAAATAAGCAAGTAACTGAAAATGTCGCATTTTTTCAGATGTTCACCCCCTTGTAAACAAGGGGTTAATGTCCATGTTGTAGCGCCGTTTAGCCGATGCTGAAACTAATTTTGGTTATCAATAGCACATCTAGGCGCCATCGAATACAGTCAAGATTCTGACACAAGTGATAAAGCATGTAGTTTGGTGGAGATAGTGCAAGAAAAATATAATTATTTTGGTCAAAAATTGCCAAAAAAAATGAGCAAACCCACTTTCGGGGTCTTAAAGTTTGGCCCCCTTAACCGCCGCTTAGCTAGCATAAACTGCCGCTCAAAACACTGCTACATACTATTTAAATGAAATACATTGTATATAACCATCCAATCCTATAAATTTATATCAAATGGCGCCAATATGTCCCAATAAAATATGCAAGCCTACACTGACACACATGTCAGTTTTTCAGAATGTTACCTAATAAACAAGGGTTAATGTACCATGTTGCTTCCCTGTTTATCATGCTGAAACATAATTTTTTTTTATGCAATAGGCACATCTAGGCCAAATGAATACAGTCAGATTCTGACAAACAGTGATAAAGCATGTATTGGTTTAGCGTTATCAGTGCAAGAAAATATACTTATTTTGGTCGAAATGCGCCAAAAAGCCAAATTTGGGGTATAATTTTGGCCCGCTTGAACCCTTAAGCAGCATAAAACTGCCATCAATACATTGCTAATATCTATTTCATATGAAATAACATGATATAACGCCATGCAATTTAATAAAATATTAATTGCGGCTTTGAAAAATTAAAAATAAGCCAAGTAACTGAAAATGTCAAAATTTCAGATGTACGCGTAAACAAAGGGTTAATTCGCATGTTTTTGTAAAGGTTCGCTGCCACACTAACCAACATGTATAGATTCATTAAACTAGGTGATAAAACAAGACGGTAAAATGAGACCAGTCGCCAGCTTGTTATACCTCCGGTAGTGGGTATGTTCCTTAAATAGAGCCCTTTTTTCAGTAGCTTTTGGTCACTGCACTATACCCGCTATGCTGGCACATCGAAATCATGAATACCAACTTCATCTGGCCTTCGCTGTCGAACAAGGACGCGTTATGTATAAATCATAACGTTGCAGACTGCTTCCGCATCTGCTCTATAAATAAAATATAATACACTTATTACGCTGGAATGCAGGTATCTTACGAGACACCTACAGCAGCATTCGCGACTCTGGTAGAACCTGAGCCTATTCGCCTACCTCCATCTAAGCCACGGATGTTTACGTAGGTTGCCGATGGTCGAACTATGCTTGGATTGATAGCGCCGGAATCGAATAATCATGTGGGGAATGACTACACACCCGCAGAATAAACACGGGAAAACTGTGAATGACGTGCGGCCATAAATTGGCCGCGTGCCTTGAAAGCGAGACTTTGAACAAAGGAATTCGGGCGTGCAGAGAGTCCAGGTGGAAAATTCGATTTAACAGTGTGCTTAAAATCAATAACGGCGGTAAACGGCAACCTCGCGGTGTTTAGAAATATTGCATCCGACGTGCATTATACAACCTAGCGCGTAGGGTCTACGTGAGAGAGAAATTTAGCGAACACCCCGAGTCAAACGTAGAAAGAGAATTTATTTCAAGTCAAAGGAAAGGCACGTTTTTTTTGAGTAATTTGCTATGTCATATTTTTGTTCTTTTCAAGCACAATATAAACTTGCTCCATCTTCCCCGCAGCCGGTACCGTGAACCGGGAACGAAAAGGTGGCTATAACGTTAGTTAATACGACCTAGACGATGGCGTAGATCACATACACGACACAGCGGGAGATTGGAAAGAAGGAACATTAGCTTCGAAGAAGAATCGCTGCGCTACAGATGCCATTTTGACTAGCTCGCCCGAGAGCGCCGGCGTTTTCGCAAGCGTGCTTAAATCAGTCATTGAAGTCAGCCTTGTTTCGGCCTGTAAAATCGTTAACTCGACGGGGAAATTGGCACATTTCAATCTTCGGAACATGCAATGCTGCTAGCAACGCGATGGAGGGCGACCTTCGGATAGCTGCTCGCTGTAAGAGAACATAGAGGCGGACATACGCGGTATCGACCCGTACCCGTAATCGGAGCTCGTATCGTGAGCAAGAGGCAACGCAAGCGAGCGTGATTTTTTTCGCATAGGTCAATTCAAGGCATAGGGCTGCTAGTGAGCGCGTGCCATTGGTTGATAGCGAATGCACGTTCGGAGAGTTGAGTGGCTCAAACTACTGTTTTATGGTGCATTTACTGCAATTGTGACCCTAACCGCTAAAGGACCGACTAACCCTAACCAAACAGCCTATTTAAATATAATATAATAAAAATATAAATTTTTAATTGATTAAAAAAAATTAATTGTTGTTATGAAATTGTTGTAAATAACCATGTAATATTTGCGTTAAATTGGAAAAAAAATTGTTAAAAATCGATAGAAAAATACAGAAAACAGGAAATATAAAAATTAAAAGGGATGGCTCGGCTATTGAATGAATATGGAAATTATGAATTTTGGATGTGCTATGAATATTAGCGACACTGCGATCATTTTAGGGCGACGAAAACCAAGCTCAACAGCAATAGGCAGCGCTCACTAGAGCCCTATGTTCTTGATTGACCTCAAAACTGCAGGTGCAGCGCCCCCCCTTCGCACACTTCAGGACACGCCTATGAGATTGAGGCCTATGAGCGAGAGCGCCATCTGTCGTGGGTTTGGATTGACCTAAGAGAAAAAAATCAGCGCGTGGCAGCGTGTTGTACGCGGTATCGGACCGTATCCGTGAAGCAGAGACGCGGCAGCCAGTGTACCGCGTAATCGGACCGATCCGTGAGCAGAGACAGCGCAGCGAGTGTAGTAGCCGGGTAGACTGACGGTTACAGTTTTCCAGCGAATCGGGAGCAATAGAAATAATGTCGCGTGAAATTAATGTGCATGAACAAGTGCTATTCACCTATAGCAGCGCGTAAAGCAACTCCTAAATACAAGGGAAAAGACGAAGTGACGGCGCTATAGTGAGCGGCGGCTTGAGCATCTATGACATACGCTATGTAGTCGCAATTTATTAAATTAGCAGGGTAAAACGCGCGGTGTTGGCCTAAGGTAAAGGGCAGATGAATATCGGGCGAAACGAATCTAGAGAGACATGATATAAGATTGCGTCGGCACAGCTTTGCTGTTGATCCTGAGCGCTGCGCCGCCGGCATGAGAACGCGCAGTTTCTGCGGGATATCGCACGCGACCGCGAGGATGTTCAAGTATGAAGCGCTGTCCGCAGTGGAGACGTGCGCCAAATTCGAGGCCAGGCGCACGTCTCCACAGCGGTCAGCGGTGTCATGTGGTCTGTAGTTTTAGAAGATAACAATGAAGACTTTGTTCTAAATAAGAACTATCGGCGGCTAAATAAGAGCAATATACAGACCTTTGAATTACTCGACTAGTCAGTCAAAGGGCTTGTTGGGGGTCCATCATTCAGAGCTTCCAATTGAAATTGCCCATGAAATTGTTAAGTAAAAATGCGTTTTTCGGAACCCCAAAGAAAATGTCTCCCTCTTACATGCTGCCCCTCCCTGATCAATCACTCATTCAGGCGTAAACAATAACAGAGATAAAATTGTGTTGAGTTTATGGCTCTTGACGCACGTGCATTGACGAAAGCACAATGACACAAAGACTGATGAAAGCACAGGCATTTGGAACGTCTCAATAAAAATAAATATTCACACAATTTTTCACAATTATCGACCGCCTGTGTGCAAAATAGGTGAACGTATGTGAAACATATACGGTTAGTACTTACTGTGACATATCCGTGACTAACTGACACCACTAAATTGGTAAAACGTTCCATGCACCTTGAGAATTGCTGAGAAATTACGAGGTTATCATCGCAGAACTCCCGACACCGCCCATCAGGATGTCACAAAGCTATATGTAAACAAACACGCGTGTTGCGAGGTGCGTGCCTCCGATATCCATTTCGAGGCCCGCTAAGCCAATACAAGCATAAAGCGCGCGGGCAAGACGTCACACACACAGCTACGTTCATTGACTAAAACAATCGAGTAGCGCGGTTAGGGATTTTCGGAATTATTTAATTTGAAGAAAAACTTAAATGTTCAATGAATGAAGCACTCGTTCACTCCCGAAAGCGGGTAAAAATGCCTAATTTTTTTCCACTTCAGTGCGAAATGCATCGGCCGGGACTTTCATTATTTACGAAAAGCAAACAGTCTCGCCAAACACCTACACGCAGTAACGGGTCACGTCGGTGACGCCCCATTCATGCCCATCAACGAAGAAGGCGAGGATTATTCTGATTACGGAAATGCGAAAATTCAACAGAAGGACGTAGCGCAGTCCGCTAAACAGCGTGTTAATTTCGCATTTGTGCCAAACTCTATCGTAGGAAACCGTTCTAGCCTAGCAGAATGTCCTAGTTCCTGAGATCGGCGATTTGGTGGTCCAAAGGGTCCCCATAATTAAAACTAGAGCACTCGGAGAGCACAGACCTCCGCCAAGGCAGCTCAATTCTCTCACTGTAAAAAATTTTATTAACTAATTAAATAAATAATTAATTGGATCCGGATCACGACCAAAATGTAATCAATTCTAAGTTACCCCATTTCTGACCTATCGTGAAAATTTAATTAATTAATTAATTAATTAATTGATTAATTAGATCCGGATCACCACCAAAATGTGATCAATTCTAAGTTAGCCCATTTCTGACCTATCCTGAAAATGTTATTAATTAATTAATTGGATCCGGATCACCACCAAAATCTCATCAATTCTAAGTTAGCCAAATTCTGACCTATCCTAAAAATTTTATGACAATCCGTCCATAACTTTTTCCGTTAGGCTGTACACAAACCCACACAACGAACAAACACTGAAACGAACAAACACACGCCGGTAAAAACATAACCTCCTGCCAACCCCTTCGCGGAGGTAAATATAAGACACTGGTGCGGCGTAGGCTGTGATTGGAAGACACAGTGTCAATCCTCGGCGCGCCTCGGCATCATGGCCGCATCACGTCAAGCAGAAAGGATGTATGAAGAGCGTATATAGGGAGCACGTAGGAAAATGGAGCGTGGGTAGTGGGTAGTGGGTAGTGGAGCATTTTCATGAACACGGGGAGAGAGTACGTAGGAAGCACGTAGGAAGACAGCGCGTGGGTAGTAGTTATTAGTCATAGAATGCAGATATGAATGTTATCTGGCTGACATACGCCTCCGCAGTCTGCGCGGCCTCCGCAGTCTGCGCAGTCTGCGCGGGACAACGACGAAGCCGACTCGACGACGCTTTGCAAGGCGAGTTACGTTTGCCATAATGGCATTTTGCTGTTAGCAACCGACAGTCGTGTATCACTGACGTTATATAGCATGCGAATTAGCAATACTCTCGTCCCCCGCGTACACGTTTCTGTGCTGCCGGATCGCTACTAACCGGAGATGCAACATTAATCGTGACTGCTCTTTTACTCTTTTAACGTTTGCAAAGCGTGCGAAGCGAAGTAGGCCCCCTACATGCAATGCGCGCACGCGCGCGCGCGCGCGCGCGCGTG
>NW_014581471.1:0-8098 GCF_000485595.1 Priapulus caudatus
TTGGTAGATCTGCCTGTAATAACATTGTTTTCATAAAGCAGCACATTCCTAAGAATCCAAGCGATACACCTTTAATTTCTTTTATTTTAAATGGGGACGGGGTAACTCTTAAATAAGGCCTTTTTTGCCGCCTGGTCGGTCAACTAATAAATCACAATAACAGACAAAGTATCATAGATGGCGAATGTCACTTACTGCCAGGCGATGTAGCCTGCTGGGGGGGGGGCAGCTTGCTCCATAGATTTTTCGGAGGCAAAATTAAAAAAAATTAATTGTTCTACTAAGGTAGAATTGTCGGTAGCCAGAAACAAGGTGTAATGTACTCAAACGTGCGTCAAATAATCTCCTTTCCGATTACATTTACAAATTTTCTGTGGGAGCTGAATCCCAGACAGCTCAGCGCCCACCTGTTCTCCCCCTCTTTGAAATCCTGATCCGCCACTGCCCCCCCCCACCTCGTAGGAATATTGCTCAGGCCTACGGCCGCTGCACTATCCGCTCAGTTGCGCGTGCAGAAGTCTGATTGGAACGCATCTCTTTAGTTTTTACAGCAAACTAACAATTCAACCATGTTGCCGCGTTAACACACATGTGCTCTCTGAGCGGTCTCGTAATTGCATGCGAACCGCATTAGGTTCGCTAATCCAGTTACATGAAAGCAATGCATGGTTGTGATAATATTAGCAACAATTAAACTTTTGTGCAAGAAGAATTTCGCAGTTTTTCGCTTCTGACTGCTACAAACCATTTATTACGAATTGGTCATCTCACGTCTATACGAATTGCTCACGAATGATCTCACATAAAGCGAAGATGAGGAATTCGTCAGAGGTTTGTGCGCGGCGTATAACGGACAGCTTACGCACGTTATCAATAAACTAGCAGCCGGTGTTTCTACGTTACACATGGTGCGTGTTCTCACATGGTGTAGTGGCACGCCGTTGCGACAGTTCAGAAACATGTGTTTATAATGTGTAATCAAACGGCGAATAACATGACAACGCAAAGGGCGTACTAAACCGTTGTTAACCTCTTTATTATAGGGCGATATATTGCGTGACCGCAGCCGATCGACGTAGTAAGGCCTGCACGATTCATCCTAGATCACCTCGGCCGGCAGCTGCTTACTCGGATACGATCGGAGCTAGGACTAGCGATCGCGCGACCGAGCGCCTTAACGCTGCGCAATCGATGAGATCTCCTAACGCAACATCATCGAATGACAGCGCTTTAGGTTGGTGCGTCGTCGCGCGATATGAGACGTCAATGATACCGAAAATCAGCAAGAAGCCCAGGACAGTGTCTAATCTCACAGCATATACGACGCGCGCGCGCGCGCAGTATCAGCACGCAACGCACCGACCTCACACGCGCAGCAACCGCACACACGGACGCCACACGACGAAACACTTCACACGCGGCAGCCTTATCCACTGTCCACTCCAAACAACGCACGGACGTACGTACGGCACCGCCGGCCGATGGGCATGAAGACGCTGCACGCCCCGGATGGACAGACGCCCCGCCGGGGACGCGACCTGGCACAGAGTGGGGTGCGGCCGTCCCACCACATACGCCCTCGCGTCTCAGACACATACGCAGAACACGCCGGCACACACGCAGCACTGCACACAGAATCAACACAACGCAATAACGATGAAGTCCCAGTCAGGAACACACCAGGGGACTTCGTGTCGCAGTCACGGCGCATAGTATGTATGTAGACACATTGCAGGTTCTCGAAGACATTTCTAACTACGTACGCTCGATTCCGATATCACACACGAACCTTTCAATCGTCAGTTAGTCACGATGACGTCGAATGGACCTAGCAAATCCGCGAGCTGACCGAAAGTTGAGTAGCAAGACCCCATTAATCCGGGCAGGCATTCAGGGAATCTGCAGAGAGGCGACAGTGATCGACACCAACGCGACAATTCGGGCTGTAAGCTCTAGAACAAATAACGTACTGACGTAGCGCATTATTTTTCGCGTACAATATGGCGCGAAATTTCAGACATGACGGTCAATTTCGCGGTCGCTGATTTCCGCTGAATCAGTGAAGGAAGTGGCTGTTGTTATTTTCGGGCGTCGGGCGCGCGTTGCGAAATTGCGCGAAAGATTAAACCAGGGCGAAATATACAGGGCATGACAGTAGTTGATCTCATACGATCATTGAGTTCTTAAATAAAAGACTGCGTAATGATAAGGCGAAAGTGGACACATGATAAAAATTTAATCCTTAAATATGTTTTCCACAATTGCCTCTCACAATTAATTCTCTAGCGCTGATCCTAGTCGTCTTCAACCCTACTAAAATTAGTTAACATTAGACTAATACTAAACTACTGTAGATTGGATTTCGCGAGCTCCTAATATTAGGTATAGATTATATAAAAGCTAAATAACCAGTTAATTGTTACTTTGCCCCCCACAACCGTGCTGTATGAAACGTAGCCGCTGACAGTTTTCGCATCGCAGGAGCTTTCTCAAAGCTAATGAAGTAATCAGTTCTTGACCACAGATGGGTCTGGTGGTCAGTAGCTTAGTCCCTCACGTGACTAATTAACGGGTTGAAGTAACATTAACTTGGGTTTTTATATTATTCTACCAACCCGAATGAACTTATAATGAAATAATAAAAGCTATTATCTGCAAACGGATTTTTAGACTCAACCAAAAGAAGAAGGATCTTATTTTTAAGCTGTAATAATATGACTTCTACATATGAATTGCAGAGCAATCTGCAGGTTGGTTCCTTAGCACGCTCGCATCGCTACAGGAACCGAGGAGAAGGAATTTATTGACAACGACGATGGCGTTAGCCTCAGGTCGTGGATTTCTTCCATCCACGCCGGTAGGTGCCAACGTATAACAGATTTGATCGGGTGGGCGTTCGAGATCATTATCACGATTCCTAACTTCATTTATGCGCGATAAAAGTGAATGAATACTAAGGTAGCGGTTTGTAGTTAGGTGAAATGCGTATTGTATCATAAAGACGCCGTAGAGCACTTCTCGTGGCGCGATGAACCGATGTAATTTACACGTAGAATATTTGCGCCCCGTGATCAGAGTGGAATATTCCGCCACCCAAGCTCGACTGGTTTGGAGCGGACTGGCTATCGTTCGTCGCCACGATCAGCCTTTCGAGCACCCAGAAGGCAGTCCCCCTTCCAGGTTCATAGTAGCATCCACTTATTAAGAGGAACAGACCGCAGCGATTTTACGCCACAGAAATCTTTGATTCAACAGTCTTGGTGATTTTTGTCTCCGGTACCGGCATTCGGCTAACTTCGACGAATGCCGTTCTTCTTCGCGTTCGCGTCGGCGTGGTTATGCAACCAATAGGCGTATAAGACACTGATCCTATAATACTTATTATTTATTATTATTATTATGAGAGATCAGCTGGTGTAAGACTTAAAAATTCTCCTTCCCTCCGAATGGACGTGAATCTCGTGGCTGTGGTCACAGATGAAGAAGTTGGCCGATAAAGGCGAACATTAGTCAGAAAATGGAGATTCCTGTCGGCGGAGATAGGCGGCGGCACGGCGTAGGAGACAACAATAACCATAATATGGCGAGATCGAAGTTTAAAGTATTATTAGGCGCAGACGCGCAGTAAACCAAATTTTATACAAAACATTACAATTCATGTTAATTCCGGGCCATAATCTTGGCAATCGAAGGTTATGACGAAGAATAAATTCCCAGGAAGATTACTTGAAAACTATAAGACTAGTCTATGTTTAATTGCAACAACGTCTAATAACTTGCATCAGGCACTCTGTAGATGAATTTAAGGCCAGTGTACCGCTAGATAGCCATAAGTATTAATGATTGTTTAATTCATAATAATAGTAAATTACGAGTAATTTGGAAAAAATGGTAAAATGAATAATATGTGCCAGAACGTATAAAATGTAATGCGAATGGCAGAATCTCAATAAAAATATATTTTGGCGCAGAAGAATTATCCTCAGAAAAAAAATATATGTAGATACACTGTAACATTATTTAGAGATAGGCTTAAATCACTTATTTGATTGGGGGTTTGGACCTTCAAATTCTTGTAAGTTTTTTTTGGCCGGGGCAGTAAACGAACATTTCATACAAAACATTACAAATTTCTTTTAATTCGCCACCACAATACCTCCAGCCTTTGGCTAATGTAAGGTAGGAATGGGCTCGTAAAGTCGTCGTCGTGACAGCCAGGATAATTTTATTCGGCCGACGCTGCTCATACGCTCTAATACTGGAATCAGAAGCGGGCCCGCGCACGAGGTGCATGGTCAAATCACGTTCTACCCAAATTCCAACTTTTGCTCGCAGCTCCGGCTAATATTATAAGTCCGGCATCCAATATAACCGTCCCCCACCCGCCCTCATTGCCCACCTGATATACGTACAGGCACTACTTATATGCTAACAGCACTATATGAAAAGAAGATACCCCTTCATGAAACTGCATATGCGCAGGCCACCGTAAGACAGTGACACGCAATAAATGATCAAATAACAATATCACGTGTATAGACGAACGTGATAACAAACATACTTATTGTAAAATGCACATGCGCAAACACCGCACAATAAACTGCTACTGGAAGTAACTGAATAGGCCATTTATCTAACTATGCAGAAGTGTGAAATACGAGTAAGCTAATAAAAGGCTAATGCATATAAGTAATAACGCTTATATTAATAGTTAGCTGTTTTAGCCTTTAGCAATACACAATGCTGAAAAATTTAATATTTGGGCAACACGTTGTGAACAAAAGTTGCAACACGTACACCATCTGAGAAAATCCATAACAAAATGGGTAATTTGTAGGCTATGGAAATATTCGGAAATATACATGACAAAAGCTGTGCTTGAGCAGGGGTTTTCACGAAGGTGTAAAGCGACAGTTGAGTAGGAATTTTAAAACACAACGTTTTAGCAAATGCCGTACTCAACACTCAAGTGTGGACAGTTATAGTAACTATAACTGTCTCTATCTCTTGTGATAGCTTAATTGATTGTGAGCATCATACAATATTCATATTACTATATAGAGATCAGTTAAAGATGATGGGTGTGGTGTTGAAATTGATGTTTAAGGAGCTGATATCCTAACTCATCTACTCTATATAACGTAGTATGTAAATATGTGGTTAAACTAAAGCAGGGCAATTATTCAGCAGATGAAACGTCTGAAGAACGAACCATCAGCTAAGCTAAATAGAACGCATCACATTATTTAAATGTCGGAATATGAGCTGCTATAGGTCAATACATAACTGCGCAGTGAAGTAATCTATTTACACCTAATATGAACTAGATGTCGCCAAGAAATTACATAGGGACCTGCGTCATAGATTAATCAAGATATCCTGACAAAAAGAATACCACGGCATACAGGGTAGTATCTGAGTAACTCCTGGAAAGGGAAAATGAAGAAATTCACGGCCCAAAATTTTAGTTTGCAAAACCACATCGAGGTGTCGAAGATCTAAGCAATTAAATGCCGGGGTCCAGTTGCACTTTGGTATTTAACTGCTACGTTATTGGTATACATCAGCGAACATGAAACTAGATATTTATCTAGTTTCATGCCCATGTCAGGTGCTGCCCCTCATCGTGAAGCCTCATTTGGAAAAAAGAATAATAAAAAGTGTGCTGAATGTGTGCTGATATTGATCTATATCTACATGCTATGCTATAATTATTGCTTCCTCCTCTTGAGTGATCGCGAATCCACTGCTTATTTTACTTCATTCTCCTAACTTGTTAATAATAGGTCAAATAACTTTTAAATATTTAAATGCACAAAGGATTACATATAAGTTTTAAAGGGAAACTATCTTCTTATTAATTTATGACATACAGTATTTACATAACAGCTGATTTGCAATTTACACTGTGAATTTACAGATTACAGTCTAATTAAAACATTGCCATTTAACCCCTTGTTTGCTAAAACGCATAAAAATGGGTGAATTTTGGAATATCTTCATAATTGTTCTTTTTGAACCTAAAAAGATTAAAACATATTAATAATCACATTAATTCTTTTCTGCTAAGGACACTCACATTATTTGGGGTTTTAACCCACTTCAATGGGGTTTTGGGCCCCTTAATACCCCAAAATCGAGGTTTTTACCCCTTTTTGCCATTTTTCAATCCTAAGTTTTGATGCAGTACCCCTTCTCTACATTAGAACAAAACAAATCTGGTATCATTTGATTCGTAAGGATGTCAACTGTATGAATATTGATGTTTGATTTGCATATTTTAATGCTAACATGGCTGATTAACACGTTCCCCGCGGATCCACGAGTCAGCTCGTGGGAACAATCAAAACGCATCCCCGCGGATCCACATAACACGTACACGCATATATAATAGTAGACAGGCAGTAATACGTACACGGCATATAATGATGCGGTTACACATACGCGGCGGATATACTATAGGCAGTTACACGTACACATACTCGTATGTGATGCTGTCACCAGCAGACATCTACACGGAGGATGGAGGTGGCGTTTGGCCGCTTGCCAACACGCGTGGGAAGCTGCGTTCATTAGGCTTCATCATTAGCTGGCGATGCGCGCTGTGATGCTGCGAAGCCTAGGTCAGTAACAATGAGAGGGGCGCCGTAGGGGCGTGTGGGAGGAGGGCTGGGTGAGTGTGTGTGTGAGGGAGGAGGGCCGAGTGTGTGTGAGGGAGGGGAGTGAGGGAGGAGGGCTGGGTGAGTGTGTGTGAGGGAGGGGAGGGAGGAGGAGGGCTGAGTGTGTGTGAGGGAGGGGAGTGAGAGAGGAGGGCTGAGTGAGTGTGAGTGAGGGGAGTGAGGGAGGAGGGCTGAGTGAGTGTGAGTGAGGGGAGTGAGGGAGGATGGCTGAGTGAGTGTGATGGAGGGGAGTGAGGGAGGAGGGCTGAGTGAGTGTGAGGGACGGGAGTGAGGGAGGAAGGCTGAGTGAGTGTGAGGGAGGGGAGTGAGGGAGGAGGGCTGGGTGAGTGTGTGTGAGGGAGGGGAGGGAGGAGGGCTGAGTGAGTGTGAGGGAGGGGAGTGAAGGAGGAGGGCTGAGTGAGTGTGTGTGAGGGAGGGGCGTGAGGGAGGAGGGCCGAGTGTGTGAGGGAGGAGGGCCGAGTGTGTGAGGGAGGGGAGTGAGGGAGGAGGGCTGAGTGAGTGTGAGGGAGGAGGGCTGAGTGAGTGTGAGGGAGGGGATGGAGGTGGGGAGTGATGGAGGAGGGCTGGGTGAGTGTGTGTGAGGAAGGGGAGTGAGGGGAGTGATGGAGGATGGCTGGGTGAGTGTGAGGGAGGTGAGGGAGGTGAGTGAGGGCTGGATGAGTGTGTGAGGAGAGTGAGGGAGGAGGGCTGGATGAGTGTGTGTGAGTAAGGGGAGGGAGGAGGAGGAGGGAGGGAGAGTGTCGAGGTGGGGAGTGAGGCTGTGGTGCAGGGTTATTCACTTCGCTGGCTGACCGCGTGGACGTAGCCCGTGCACGCTGCGGCTCGTGCAATGTAGGGGGCACTGCTGTGATGCCTTTGTTTGCTTAAGTCTGCTGCTGTTGCGTCAGTGCAGTATGGCTTCAGTGGATGCTAAGGCTTCAGTGAAGGCCGGGTCTTCTCTCGCTCCACACACGAACGCACCACTCTCTCTCTCTCTCTCTCTCTCGCAGAATCTGACTGTAAAACATTGTTTTTCATGAGACCCATCCTAACAAATCCAACGATACCTCATTTGCCTTGTTCTAAAGTGGGGAGGGGTCGAGCTAAATTTTTGGCTCTGTCGCTCCACTTTTTCGTCAAATTTAATAAACTCAGTTAAGCGCAAATGTCTCATATTATATATAATATGAATAAACATATATTTATAGGTATATACTATTAGCTCTTGATAATATTTCATAATTAATTATGATTTCTTGTTGATTTCATTGATGTATTTTTTTATGGTTTTTACACAATTGGTGTAAATGCCAAGAAAATTAGCAAGACCGAGAGCGATGGCCTAAAAAAAGGATTGTCCGTTAACTGTGGCGCGACATGGAAAGAGGTGATAGAGAGGTAGGGGATATATAAATAAATATATATATATATATATATAT
>NW_014581471.1:9358-10830 GCF_000485595.1 Priapulus caudatus
GCATGCTCTGTCGGGATGTGACACGACAAGTGCTCTATACAGATTTGGAAAGCGAACGGCTTATTCAGCTCTCACCAAAAATGCAGAGGCTTTACAGAATCGGGAATCATTCCAGGATGTCCCTACTTTCTTAGATACTGCAAGGCGATTTGTTCTCTTCATGCATGGTAAAAAAAAATCTCAGTTCACTCAATGAGCTTCGTTTCGTACTCGCCACAACCACTGACAAGCCTGCATCAATACTGCCGCCGACAGAGGATGCCTTAGCACAACATGTATTGCGTACCCAATACCAAGTTGCAGTGTGGTGTCAGAGTCACGTCGCAAAACCTGTGAACATGGACCCAGTTGGCTATGGTTGGCATGTAAATGCAAAAAGTGAACTCAGTCCAACATTGTACCAGAATGAATCGGCACCAGCTGAGGTTAGAGACATAACTCATTTGTACTGCACAGACAAAGATTGTCGTGGACAGAAATGCCAGTGTGTCATTGCTGGACTTGAGTGCATTGACTTTTGTATCTGTGGTGGAAAATGTGAGAATCAGCGGGAGATAAGTGAGGTTGAAAATACAGATGAAGTCTGAGGTCATACGGACATGACGGTGTAAAAAGCAGTATGTTCAAACACTAACAATATTTTCTAGGGGTTATTTGGAGCCAACTGAAAAGGATTAATTTCTAATTAATGTGTCAGTGTCCTTGACAGGAAGAAAACAATGTGACATTTACTTGTTTTCAACCTTGTAAGTGAGAAAGCAACAACAAAATGAGATATCGGGAAATTCCTGATTTTAAGTTTTTTTTTTGCAAATAGGGGGTTAATCAGCCATGTTAGCATTAAAATATGCAAATCAAACATCAATATTCATACAGTTGACATCCTTACAAATCAAATGAGACTAGATTTGTTTTGTTCTAATGTAGGAGAGGGGTACTGCATCCAAACTTATGATTGGAAAATGGCAAAAAGGGGTAAAACCCCCGATTTTGGGGTATTAAGGGGCCCAAAACCCCATTGAAGTGGGTTAAACCCCCTAAATAATGTGAGTGTCCTTAGCAAAAAGGAATTAATGTGATATTAATATGTTTTAAGTCTTTTAAGGTGCAAAAATAACAATTATGAAGATATTCCAAAATTCACATTTTTTATGGGTTTTTGCAAACAAAGGGTTAATTGGCCATGTTTTAATTAGAATCTGACTGTAAAACATTGTTTTTCATGAAGTAGACATCCTAACAAATCCAACGATACCTTATTTGCCTTGTTCTAAATTGGGGAGGGGTCAAGCTAAATTTTTGGCTCTTAGTCGCGCCACTATACATATATCAGTATAGATTATGTAACCGTGAAGATGTATAATATATAAGTATAGATTATGTAACCATGGAGATATAATAATATATATCAGTATAGATTATGTAACCATGGAGATATAATAATATATATCAGTATAGATTATGTAACCATG
>NW_014581472.1:0-10830 GCF_000485595.1 Priapulus caudatus
GCTCAGTACTACACCCTTGCCCGGCTTCCAAGTGGACAAACGTCTAAAAAAACGGCCCGAAAGAAAATTTTCTATTGCCGAAAGTCAAACGGATACTGAAATGCGAGACAACGTTGCGAAGCGTCGAGGCCATTTCCGAGCCCGTGACAAGTGTTGTTAGTGAGATAGGGTATTCTTGTGCCGAAGATCGTCGGCGGCGATGGCTGAAGAGTGTCGTGACAGTGATACTTTTTAACCTTAGATTTATTACCCAATGGGCACACGTGCTGTCCAGCCTTTAAGTTAAGGAGTGGAATCGTGCCTCAGGCTTTCTCAAGTCGATAAACGTCATACTTCATTACACAACCGGTTGAAGGAATTCTATCTTGTTAGTGCACAACCGTCTCCTGGACAGCAATTTGCGACTGGCAGGCGCCCATTCGCCGTCATAAACATTAGCATAGCTGGGAAATTCGGAATCGTCGCGGATGCTGAGCAGCGAAGTGAAGATTTTTTTATTGCCAGAGATTATTAACGTGCATGGCACACGTGCTTGCCCAACTGTCGTCCTTGGTCGATCGGTACGAATACGTATAGGAAAGCGGCCGAAGCCAATTCTAGTTGCCAGTCACGTCGAACAAACGTTGCAGCGCCATTGCCCTATACATGTAGAATAGCTGGGATTTCGTCGAATCGTCGGGCGGAGATGCTGAGAGCGAAGTGAATATTTTTATTCAGATTTACCCATGCCATTTAAGATGTCTGTCGCGTGCCGAATATCGCTGGACCAACGGCTTCAGTCGAAAAAACGTATAAAAAAATGGCCGAAGAAATTTATTGGCCAGTCACGTCGACGGACGTTGTGCAGGGCCATCTGTAGGCACGCATGACATTTAGCATAGGGCTGGGGATTCGGGAATCGTTGCGCGATGCTAGAGAGCGAAGTGGAATATTTTTATATCAGTATTTTACCATGGCAGACGTGCTGTCATGCCTGCCGTTCAGTGCGAAACGTCTAAAAAAACGTTAAGATTTTGGTGGCCGCGAACTGTTGACGCGACGAACGCGCAAGGGAAATCTACTTGAGCAAGTCCAAGTCCGATCACACGGTGCAGCGCCTTTGCCAATACATAGATAGCTGGATTGGGAATCGTACGCCGCGACTGGTATGAGAAGCGAAGTGGAAGTATAATATTTTCTATATGAAGAAAGTCTGCTCTACACTCTGACTATAGTGCAGATGAGCTCAAAATCGCGCCTGAGCTGCAGTGATAGTACTTCAGTGTATCTGAACTATACTGGGGTAAGTATAAATAGCCAGCCCTCCGCTGCGGAGCGCCGAGGAAAGGACCTACTAACTAGCCCACGGCCCGTCGCGTGCTACACATACAGCACCACACCTCTAGCTCTCTTCTGCTCTCGACGCCACGACACTCGCAATCAGCAGAGCGTCCGTTGCGCATCATGCGTTACGGGTGTCGGCCAGATCACCTTGTGTGAGTGGTATGTCCGGAGACGCGTAGCCTAGCGGCTCCTCGTCCGAAACCGGTCGCGTAGCCACGGCCTATAAAAATAGATGGAATATAAATGAATATGACCGCTTTAGGAGCACAGGTTACCTAAAACGTAATCTGTACTTAGTTCATCGCTTCGCTTACTTTTATGTGGGGTTCATCACAACCTCTAGTGCGTTTGTACCATGTACACTCGCGCATGTAATCGTAAACTCGTGAGTTTCACGTTGTCACCATCACGCACGCGAACCGTCAACATTCGGCCATGACAGTCACAGTGATCGCTACTGCCATCTAGCGTCGATGTCGAAACACACATCTGCTTCGGACTTCCTTTATTCAAATATTACGCATTTATTATTTTCATTCGGCCATTCTAACATTTTTTTTATCGTTTCCCCAATATCTGCTATGCATCAAATATTTCGATATCATTTATTTCTTATTTGATTGCCTGTTTTTGTATATTTCTTCTGCTTTTTTATCCAATGCATATTACGCAAGACTTCTAGTATACATTTGTTCATAGATCGTGTATATTAATTATTATGGGTTTATTGCGCGTCACCTCAAACTCTTTATATATTTCGACATGTAGTACCATGCCTGCCTATATACATCTATTATATATGTTTCATTGTTATATGTATAATCAGGAGTGGATAAATAGATATCTTTTATCCACTCCTGATATAATTGTACTTGACCGTACAGGCTGAGCAAATTCCTACGTGGGGGTGGGGGGGCAAAATGTCAAGACTCAACTGTGTAATGATGAGCGACGCCCATATGGCGTGGTGGGGGGGGAGGGGGTCTGAGACAAGGCTTGCACGGATAAGTGACCAAAAAATCACGGTAAATTTGCTCCAAAATCTATTGGGGGCAGCTACACCCCTTGCCCCACCCCCAGAGGCTACGATATATACGGCCCTGTTCTACTAATATTTTATCCTGTGTCAAAATGTTATGCTAATGGTAACTCTGACTTTATTCTAGCTGTTGTTGTATTACATTTAAGTCAGAATTAAGGTTATGATAGCAAGCTATGTTTATGTTTACTTACAATGTTAATTAAATGTAACGTTATTTCTGCATTCGTGTTTCCAACCTTTTTCTCAATTTTGCAAAAATCTTGTGATACTTCCGTGCTTATATATCTTTGTCATTTGTACCAGTATGTTGTAGCAGTATATGTTATACTGTAATTGGCTCCCTATATTTCGCTAACAGCTTCCACTTTTATCCTGGCAGGTTGAACATAAATGTGTATTATTTTTTTTAATTATACTTGTATTAATTAGGTTATATTAATTATATCCGAAATAGTAGCTATAATATAATCCTTTTTGTCTTAAATTTTTATGCCATATACTCCCGGTTTTTATTGAAAGTCCTTGCATTAATTAGAGAGCAGCAGATCAGGTAGTAAACAGAATATTGGAGGCACGGAGTACGCTACATTGCCTGTGGTTAACAACATAATTATTATAGTACATGTGTATGTCGTTGCGCGTGTGTGCATGAGTATACTATATATACTCATGCGTCATGTTTACTATCGGTGTGAGAGTAGAGAGTATCGATGAGACCGAGGAGAAGAAGAGGAGAGAGAGAGAGAGAGACGGGAGAGAGGAAGAGAGACGAGAGAGAGAGAAGAGAGCGAGAGAGAGAGAGAGAGATAGAGAGAATGAGAGAGAGAGAGAGGACGTATAGCTCGTGACGGTGGCTCCTGCTACCAGACTGCCGTATATAAGCGCTGCAGGTGATACAGTCGCTCTTTTTACATTATGTAAGCAAGCCACACTGACGTGTGAATAAACAGCTCCTAAGTTACTCCTCACAATCTTATACGTTTCTATAACGCGACAGTATCCTACGGTCAAAACTAGCATGCGAGACCGTGGACCGCCAGTCCCTGGATTTTTTACCCCTAGCTGTTCACCCGTAACCTCGTAACGAATACTTGCCCAGGGGTCTGACGAAGAAGTAGAGGGACAGTTTTTACAAGAAATGGCAGAATCACTTACATTTTATGTAAACGGAATACGAGTGAGTACGAATAATATATGTACGTTATGTCTTTTCAATAGTGCTATTACAATCACTTCACCTGATTAGCGACCTCATTACGTAAAACCTATGCGTGAAATAGTACTCAGTAGTAGAGCCTGGTCGGGCTGAGTGACTTGTACTAGTATCAGGAGTAAGATAATATAGTATCCTATTATAGGATCTTAATATAGGATCCTATAGATCCTATATTATCTTACTCCTGCTAGTATGTGTACGTCGTGAAGTTGTTATAGTCGTGCGTATAAGACCATATAGATATAGAATACAGATATCTATATATACAGATCTATACAGATATATACTATATCTAATTATCTATATATATATACAGTATTCTATGGTGAGACATGTCCGTCTCGTGCACATGCGTGCCAGTTTCCTCATCATGCCTTTTCATAACCTCATATAATTATGTTTTTATATAGCTCACTCAAAGCATAGGACACTATACTACACACCCTCAACCTTTTCCCCTTTTTACTATTTTTTGTCGCTAATGGCTTTACACGCCAATTTCTAGCACACTTGCAGCCACAAATTATAAATTCTCTCTTCTCACTATATGTGTCGTACGTTCATATACGACATGAAACAATCGTAGAGCTTGAACTTGAACTTGAAGGACTTGAGGCTTTTTCTACTGCGATCAGCATGCAGTGTTGATCTGTCAATTTGATCAACTTTGTCTCTTTTCATATTCGATACATTGATTCTATAGCAATAATATAGATAACCTATATTAGTGTATCTATGTTATTTCTATGATTGATTCCCTTGGACTTTGAAACCTAATATTTACGAGGTTAGAGGTTATATATATATTTGCAAGCCTGGTCGGGCAAGCACACATATGTACTATAGATACAATAATTTAACCCAACAAGAGTAGTAGACAAGTAATCAGGAGCGTATAATGACAAATATTATTGTTATTTATAATTATAATTTATATTTGTCATTATACGCTCCTGAAGTAATGTAACCTTCCCCCCTGCTGTTGTTTGGTTACATTATTGTATATATTATTGCTTCTCACAAATCTTCCAGTAACCGATGTTGCACTGGAGCACAAAAGAAGTCTGGCGCAGTCTATAGTGATATCGGCAACGCGTGTTCCAAATCATCCTGGATATATGTTTTGACAGCAATGTACACAGATATGTGTGTTAATATATATTGGTCCTAGGGTTGGTGCCAGGGAGGGGTGTGTCAACATGCACCAGTGTGATGCACTCCCTGCTTTATGACGTGTTCTTGTATGTTCAGCCCCTCCCCCCCAATCTTCACATGAATCTGTTGCTGAATGTTGTAATATGTTGCATACATGTGTAATTTTTGTGTTGCTGATTTTCTTAGCAAATCATTATCATCGATCTGCTAATATTCTGCTTCAGGTGGAAGATGGAGCCGTTGATCCAGATGAAACTTTGCTTGGCTACCTTCGCAACAAGTGTATCCAGCGTGTCTGTTCAAATTTGGTTCAGAAAAAATCCATCGGATGTCGCATTCCACAAAAAATCTCGGACTGCTGTGTCCTGCCCATAGAAATATTATATGTAGGAATGTTATGTATCTCTATAAATTTCTATGGTCCTGCCTTATTTTCTTGTGTCAGTTGGAAATTGGTCACAACGAGTAAAGTTTACTGCAAAAAAAGCAATAAGCAGGAGGAAGGAACACTGGGGTGGAAGAGAATGGAAGAAAAGGAGGAGGAGGAGGAGCAAAAGAGAGGAGAATGTGGAGGAGGAAGGGAGATGGTAGAGGAGGAGGGAGGAGATTGGGTGTGAGGGAAGATGACGGAGGGGAAGAGGGAAGAGGTTACAGGAAAGTTGGACAGATGACGGAAATATGCGGAGGTAAGCGTCTAGACGGGGTGGGGTGGGGGGGGGGGAGTGTGATACGCTGTGATAGCGAAAGGAATGTGGAAGAGAAACTAGGGAGGAAAAGAGGGAGGGGATAGAGTCGGAGAGAGGGAAGACATAGTGTTGAGGAGAGAAAGGGAAGGTCGCTTATAATTCGCTTCTTCAATTCTTCTGCTACTCTTATCTCTGCTCCATCTTCCTTCCTCTTTGCTAGTAGAAAACCACAAAAGTTACTATTTGTTCCATAAGATATTTTCTGTGAAACGTTTGACAAGATGCTGATATTTCTTTCGATCCAGTAATTTGTTAATTTAGGCTGATTGAAGTTTTAATACTGTTACCTCCCCCCTTCTCTTCTCCGAATCACTTATTATATATATATATCTAATTTTATATATATATACTATAATATATGATACTATATATACAGAGGTTTTCCAGGAATGAAATCTGCAACAGAGGGGAGTCTGACCGCTCGCGAGCGCAGCGTAGCAAAAAGCTATGGGGGTCTGAGGGCATGCCCCCCTGAAAAATTATTGAGATCTTAGGATGCTCTGTGGTGGCAATTCGATGAAGGCATTTTGGACATGTTTTGACGTTGATTTGTTTTTTCTGATCTGGATGTGTCAATTTTATGTTTTGTTTTTAACTAGAGTTTTATGGATAACTATGGGATTTTCGACTTTTTGGAAGAAGTTGCATATAGATCGATTCATAATTTCTATGGTGTTTCACGGTTGTGTCGTCGAATGTAGAGCCTTTGTTACGATTGTTCAGGTTCCGATTTGTGGTGCTAGGGCACTGATTCTCATATTAATATAATCATTATATTATAGAGATTCATATCTATAGAGCTAGCATCAGATGCAATATTATAGAGATAGATTAATATTATATGACGATGAGTGTCGCTTAGGGACCGGAGATGACTCGACATTCAAACTGTTCAAAAAGAGCCTTTTGACTGATTGCGCCTTAGCAGTGAGGTGACGCAGCCAATCACACGCGTAAGCACACAAGTGTGCCTTTGGTTACTGCTCGTCAAAGGCGGATCAGACAACGAGTCGATTCCCGCGTCTGTCAAACTCTTTATTTTGAACTGTGATGCTGAAACTCCGTGGAAAGTGTATTTCAATTTTGGCGATAACTATTTACCTTATGCGGGGTCCTTGAACCCAACGTAGGGAGGGGCCTGAATATATAAGCAAAGACAGTAAAAAATGTATCACTATATTCGCAGAATAATCTACACATTTACATCATCGTGAATCGCCTCTAACAACATCGTACAGTGGGGCTGTTGGTTTTGTGGTAAGCGAACGGAAGCTCTCTGGTGGCGATCAGGAGGGATGTGGCAGCTGAGCCTGTCATGATATCCTCGTTCGAGCCCACACGGGCAGGAAGATCTGCCACTATCGCGGTGTATGCACGTGCCTCTCACCCCCGTCTTTTGGCGCTGCATCGGTCAATGGGCCGTCCACCACCGTGGAGGGGTGGGGCAGCAGCAGGACTAGAGGTCACCAGTGTCAGGTATATGTGAATAGTGTCAGGAGAGAGGTTGTCATCATCTTCCCCTATATCGTTCGCCTCACTAACTAGAAATTCGTGGTGACAATTTTTAGCACAGATCCTTCATTTTGCATAAGTTCTACTACCCAATAATGATAACCCAAACCAACGACGCGATATGTGAGAGAGGGGGGAGGGGATTAGGGGATGTATACCAGTATGGCAGGGGAACCTATTCCTCTTGGTTGGGTTACATCTATTGTATCTCATGCATAGCTGAACTCGGCATTCATATATAGCGAGTTGCGCACACTGGATTTTTTCTACTTAGTATTTTGTATTAGAGTATATCTTGCTAGTACATACGTATGTATGCATTATGCACTATGCAATATTCCCTCCTTATCACTGTTCTAGTGAGTGTTGCAGTGTATTTCCATTTACGCTCATACATATTATGAATGGGAAACAAATAGAATGGTTATAATTACATAAATAAACATTAGTTTGAAAGGTGTGCGTACTATATGTATGTGCATGTTGTGACTGGCAGTTTGTTCCTGGTCTGCATAGGATCGAGTTGCTACAAGTCATGGTCTCTCAACATGTGGGTTTCTGCACGCCAGGATTTGTCATGTCCATGTATGCCCTTCTACGGAATGATCCTACACCAAGATGGAAAACCTTGATGAGAAATTTTCAAGGTACTGCATACAGCATTCTGGTGTCAATATTCTTCCAGGCATTCTTTGGCATATAACCAATAGTTAATATAATATATTAATTATGTGTTATAACTACTTGATATTGATCACTTATCCAGAAAAACTTTTATTTAAGGGAACCTGTGCAGATGCACTGGTTATAGACCTATTATGGATGGATTTCAAGGACCTCATCCTGAATGAACTTCCACGACGTGACCCATGAGGGACAGGCTTTTCCGGGTGGATGCGGCCTGCTGCACAGGTGTGACTGTGGAGCTTAGTATACCTGCTAGCTCTAATCCACAATCCTGTAAGTTTGAATCAGATTAAGTCTCTACAGTTTCTTAATTCTCCTGTAGGATAGGGTTGTATGAAAATGAAAAGAATGAATGCGTCAATATGCACGCTTGGTGTGGTGATGTATTACAATTTCATTTACATAATGCTTCTTGTCGGTCGGGAACCTTGAAATATGACCAATACTTGTGCTACTTGTTTTTAATATCGGTCTTTCGAATAGTTGAAACTCGTTAGTTTTAGATGAGTAATATTGTTATTTATAGCTTTCTCTATAGTACAAACAACTAGTTCGTTTACAAAAAATTTTTAAAGCTACAAAAATTAATTGTTATTATATATAGCTTTTCTATAGTATTATTATAATTTCATACGTATGTATTTCACGTATACACAGGTCGGCACCCTCTCCTGATGTCTGATTTGACCTGTCACTTTTGACCCAAGCCAAGAGCCGCACTTTCCAGCAGAGCTGCAGGTGAGTTTGTAGTACTGCCATTCAAATCCATATGCATACTACTTATGACACATGTCTGCCTGTCTGCCATGTAATGTTGTAATGTGAAGTATCATACCACTAGCGATACCATATTTGTTCAGACTGAAGCTTATTTTTCTAGTATTTAATTCTGGAGGTTTATTCCAAAACATTGCCTCTATAATGTTAATTGTGGCGTCTCAAAGCAACCAGAATGTTTGTTTCGTATATTTAGATCAAATTTGAGACTCTAAATGCATCACGGAAGTTTCAAGGTCGCCCGTCGTCTGGTTTAGACCAGCCACACCTTGATGAGGCCCTGAAGCGTTAAAGCGGAACACCCGCACGCTGTCTTTGCCTCGGGATTTACTAAAAATAGGTACTACCAGTGAAACCTTCTGGCTAATAAATGTACTAACCAGTAAGAGTTAATTATTAGTGATGGGAATCGGCCTGGAATTTCATATCGAATTATTGGTTTCCTTAAACGATCGATAATCGTTATAATCGGATAATCGGTTAATAATAGCATAAGATTTAATTTAATCTTACTTTGTATATAACATTATACATAGCACTTCAATAATTATCATGTTTATGATCATGTATTCAACTCTGTGAGGTTGCTGTATGTATATCAATGTCTGTTCCTATTACAGTATTTAATCAATTTAAAAAGAAATGGTTTAAATGCCTTTATTAAAACATTAAAAGTTTTAACAGAAACATGATCTAAGACATGTTCTTTATTATAGTAAGTAAGTTGTTGTGTTCTAATAGTGTAGGCTGTGTAGCCGAAGTTAATGTCCTGCCAATGGAATATCCTCTCCCAACACAATGTGTAACAAAACATCAGGAGAGTAGATCTCATCTACGGATAACATCTGTGGACAGTGTCAAACCAAAACAAAGACACTGTCCAATTTGTCCATGTCTATAAGTACACTCAGTTACCGCTCTGACAATCAGAGCAGGTGACTATGTAACAGTACTGTGATTTCATGAAGGTGTCCTCTGGACTACACACTGATGCACTTCTACTTCGCTACCAATACATGTCTTTTTTTTTGGTATTTTTGATAATCGATTATTTGTTTTCATAATCGATTATCGAATTTAAGACTATAATCGATCGATTTTCGATTATAATCGATCATCGGGACATCACTATTAATTATTCTCATACATAGTTCAAAATTTTCCAACTACGTAGTAAACACTAGCACCTTCTCAGTATTATTTTATTATATATACAAGTAGATTTACATGCACGTCTTCGTGTGTGGAAGTTTTATTTTCTTTGAGAAACATGCATTCCATGATTTTTGTCTTGCAGTATTCGTATGGCTTTTTATGTGTTAAATCTAGTGTGGATTATACATTGGAAACTGTTTATAATCAAAATTACATGTAGGAGTGATAACAGTTTATGGTTTTTGAACAACAGCGCTGGACATGAAAACACAGCAGGCCCAACCTACTCATCTGATTGCTATTGGGCATCTGAAGGACCTTGCCCAGATTAAGTGGACCGACGCTGGTGTCACCGTGGGTGCGGCAGTTACCCTCAATGACCTTGAGAACCTGTGTCTGACCGCAATTTCCAAACACGCAGGTGGGCATAAATTGTGCATGATAGTATATAGGTTTGAGGTGTTGTAAAATCACGAGGTATATGCTGTCCTATATCTATAAGAAGTTTTTTTTATAATGCCATTAAAATATAATAATTTTAGACACTATAAGCTGATACTTGCCATATTACTATATAGTAATTAAGAAGGCTTTTAATTAATTCCACTTGCCATTAATTACTATTGTAGTTAAATTGTCTAATTATCTGGAGAAACACATTTAGAAGAATTCAAGGTGAATTTAACAGTGATTAGCATGTTTGAAATATTTTATTTTAATTTTTGTATGCGTAAAAGTTTGTATTGTTTTTACAGAGCATCCTTCTGATCCTAAAGTGCGAGTATTTCATGCATTGTTAGAGACACTACAGCGGTACGGATCCCAGCAGATTAGGAATGTCGTTGTAAGTCAGGTCAATGTGATCTAGGTATATATACTGTGTCATAGCTCAACATGTGTTTCGATTCTTTTATCTGTAAATCATGTCTTTGTACATGAACCATATGAAGTGCATGGGATACAGGATTGGGCATTCCATGTATTTCACGTATACTAAATGGAATATATAATGCAAAGATAATCAATACAGTACAAGTTGAGCTTTGTAAGGTCAATGCAAAGTAATTTGCCATCATTATAAGTTTACCATGCTACCTTCTGCATGCATACTTTTTGGTTAAGTGGCAGCTAACTCGTCTATATTGAAGCAGGGTGCAGGGTTTAGTTATAGATGCATAGCAACTGCTGTTTTTTTATAGCGGCTTGGAGGGACCATA
>NW_014581473.1:0-5035 GCF_000485595.1 Priapulus caudatus
AGGTCCTCAGTTGAGTGTGTGTGTGTGGTGGTGGGGGGGGGGGGGGGTGATTTCGCTGTTATTTCCGTCGCGAATACGGGGGCCGGACCTGAGCATCAAAAGTTACCCCTAATGAACGTCCTTGGACATTTTTAGAGCGTTCCATATTGATTTGCATTGAGAACAAACAGATATACATTCACAAATATGTATTAGATATATTTTTAATGTGAGCACAGTGGGACCGAACTTGATCCCGCTGCCAGTGTAGAAGGTACGTGGTGTGCTGTGTGCTTGCGTATCTGTGCGTGTGCGCAACATGATTATGTGTTCACACGGCTGGCGTGCTCTCTTTTGGAACAGATTGGAGTTGCCGCGCATGGGAGACTCCTGATCTCTCACGCTCCAGTTAAGAGAAGGTGACTGTTGAACTAGAAAGCATTGAAGTAGAGGTAGGTATTGTATTACAGCAGAATTTCACAGTTGATAAATATTTATGTAGAAATTTTTTATAACTATGAATTAACACAAGGAAGATTAAAAGTTAAGTAAATCAACACGCGTACACACAAACAAACACACACACACACACACACACACACACACACACACACACACACACACACACACACACACACACACACACACACACACACACANACTCAGCAGACAGAGCTAGCTGGACTGGCTTTAACATTTTAGTACGAAATGACCAAGAAGCCTCCAAGGATAACGTAGGGTACCTTCCAACAATCAATGCTCCAGCGATATGTCTGGTCCAGCGTCTGAAGGGTGACCAGAAGTCATTTGCCGAAGTTGCAGGAAGTCTTCTTTGCATGGTGCTAAACGAAGGTGCTTCAAGTGACAGGATCGACGTTGTTTTCGATGACTACCGAGAAGAATCCATCAAAAACGCAGAAAGGGAGAAGAGAGATGAAGGGTCAGGGAGCGAATTCCAGAACATTCAAGCCGAGCACAAGGTAAAACAGAGGAGAAGATTCCAGTGTAGCTCAAAGAACAAGCAAGCTTTTATAGTGTTTGTAACAAGCAAATGGAAGTACGCGTGGATATACTTGCTACCAGTTATCGTTTGCTGCCGGAGTTGAAAGTATCAGGGAGCTAGAATCAAGTCAAGAGGAGGCTGATACCCGAATTCTCTTACATGCAGCCCATGCCGCAAAATCATCTAGCTTTGCTGCAGTCGTCGTGGTATCCGAAGACACGGATGTTTTTGTTCTTTGCTTGGCAATCAAGAGCTTTATATCAACTCTGATGTTCATCAAATGTGGGTCGCAGACCAAAGTAAAGTACGTAGATGTCGACAAAATAGTAGAGAGCATATAGGATCAAGTGTATGTAGATCCCTTCCAGGCCTACATTCTTTCACTGGATGCGACACTGTCAGCGCCTTTGCCGGGCGGGGTAAGATATCAGCGTATCACCTGATGAAACAGAGTGACGAGTTCCAGGGAGTGTTCCAGCAACTGGGCAGGGACTGGTGTGTGTCAGATGAGTTGTCCCAGAGTCTTCAGAAGTTTACTTGTGAGATGTATTGTAGAAACTCTGAGACAAGCGCCGTCAATGAACTGCGCTACCGTCTGTTCTGCCTGAAGAAAGGAGACGTCGACTCAAATCAGCTGCCACCTTGCAGTGACACCCTTTGCAAACACTCTCTACGATCCAATTACGAGACTGCTTTATGGAGACAGAGTCTGGAAAGATGTCCAGAAATACCATCACCAGTAGGATCTGGTTGGTACAGGGAAGATGGCAAACTGGTCGTCGACTGGATGGAGGGGCAGCCGGCTCCGAAGCAGTTCTGGGGCTGCTATCGTGCCAGTGCAGTAGGTCCTGCAAGCTTCCATCGTGTTTCTGCCTTACTAACGGCACTGCGATGCACGGACCTGTGTCCGGCTCGCAGGAATGTACCAACAGGCAGATGAACGACGATGAATGCTGTATCTGATGAATGACGATAGCTCTAGTTAAAGGTCTTGTAACCGAGTTAAAATATCAAATAACTTTCACGTTGCTGTGTTTTTGGAAAAAAAACTGTATTTATAACACGATGGCTATATATTACATATATGTCGTTTTGAAAAAGAAAGAACGGCACTTAATTATTATATATTGTGTATAATCATGGTTGTCATGGGCAACTGCCCCATTAATCCACCTGTTTTGACAAATATGTACAATGACCTTTCTTTATATATCAGCGAAGATGATGCTTTAAAACACCTCGACACAAGGCCCAGTCTCCAAATGAGGCAAGTTTCTACAATGGCTTTTTGAAGACGAGGACAGCGCGAAACAGAGCATCGAGACGATTATATAATTAGCTGAATAATTTAAGGGAGGCTTGTAAACTATTCGTTAGCTTATGCAATATTGCTAACATGTGCTGGAATGGTCTTAGAAGTAAAGATTGACGCTCTTTTGGCAATGTTGTGTGGCTGTTGCTACCGACTTCTGAAAGGCGAAAACGTCGTACTCTAGGTAAAATATTAGTTTAGTTGCTGATTTAGGAAGCATGTCGGTTGCTATGACAACAAGAAAAATTTAAAGATTTTGTACATTTTTATATGAAACGCTATTGACCTCTCTGATATGACTTTACGGCAAAAACTTTCGTTTAAAATGAATTGTTTATTCGTTATATAAGCTATTCGAGCGGAGTCATCAGGCAATTTCAGATGACGTCATTTGATCACGTCTGATTTCGGCAAGAAAGCTACCTCATAGAAGAACTTGCTATCGTGGATTATAATAAACTTCAGTTATTGGCAGATTCCAAAGTCATGATAACACTGGTCCCCCCATATGGTACAAAAAACCCTATTTTTGGGGACTTGGCCCATGGACTACTATTACGACAAAGAACATCTATATTTCGTTTAATGTGGTTGTTATCGCCAGATCCGATATATCATAAAATATATTTTTTACCGTGTCTTGCTATCATTAGTGTCGTTGCATACATGAGCGAAAGCGCGTTAGATCAAACAAATTATCGGGCAGATTGTCTGAAAACCGTAAATACTTTGAAACGATATTTGTTTCTCCTCAACTCTAGCGAAAGCATTTATGAATCAAAACAGCAGGAAAACGCAGAATCGTATAGAGACCAAGTAAAACCTCCGAGTGTTAGGTATTAAAACATCGGAAACCAGCGTGGTCAGATCTCAGAATACAAGGCTGTGAGATAGCTATCTAAACACAGCAGTCAGTGGCAGAACCCTGACACAGTCAGAGGAACAGACAGGGTGAACATACACGAGGTATAAAATATCGGGGTAGATCGGAAAGTGACAACTCTAGAAAACTGCGAAAGAACACACAACATTTGGAAAAAACGATTGGTCTCAACATGCAGCTGTCGAATTAATCCATCCTGGATTATCTCACAACAGTAGAGAATAATACATTGATTTCCAGCCGTGAGCAGCAGCAGCAATCTAATACATTTGTGGTAAAAGTCGGACTTATATTTTCTTCGTTCATATATGTTGTTGCAATAACAATAGCGATTTTAAATACTCTTAGAATCGCCGTGTATATATATACGGTTTGACTTCCTTGGAACACAAAAGAACTACTTAATCATTAGTCTGGCGTGCGCTGATATGCTATCAGTGATGGTGAATGGCGCAGCAATATATTTCGGATGAGTTCAACCCGGCTCCTCAGAAGATCCAATGCGTCATAGCGGGTTTTGTCGGCTGCATAACATTTAGCGCTTCGGCGCTGTCGATTGAACTTGCGACGTTGGATCGCTACATAGTTCTCGCCCATCCGCACCGCTACAACCAGCTGATGACTCCTTGATTCCGGATTCGGAGATCGACATTATTTACTGAAATACTAACTTAGAAATCTAATCACTTAAAGGCCAGTGTAGCTTCCATCAAGACAATTAATTGCGTTACGCGATGCTATAAAATCTCACGACCTGCATCATGACTATGTTAAGCGACAAGGCAAACACATTTAGAACCTGCAGACACGACAACGAGAATGAACGTCAAAAGCTGAACTAATATGATAACGGACTAAGATTTGTTGATGGGTCAATAGTTTCTGTACCGCGTTACTTACTGATTGAAACCTTCGAAATGGAATTGTCTGTTGCTGGCCTAATGGAGTCTTTTTGTTAATCTATGCATTTGCCGTGTTTCGCGCAAACCGCCACAAAAAGAACGTCGTCGTATCAATAGCTGCCATAAGCCGCAACCTTACAATATCGCTAGCTATTATTTCATCGCACACATCTTTGGCAACACGTAATGACGTGTGTTTCAATGTATGACCCACGTTGCTTTTTTTTAGCAACACTACCTCGTAGGAAGGATTTAATCTGTGGAGTAAAACTGAGTGACAGGACAGGTGACTGCGCAGTAGAGAAGCGGCACGTTGGTGATTACCAACGCTAGCGAAAAACGCTCACAGTATACAGAGACAAGACAACGAAGGGAAGCGATAAAGATGGTAGATGAAGTGACGATGTTAGTGGACAGAGATTCATGCACGGCGTGACTGAAGAACATAGCAAAGTTAAACCGCATATGAAAACACAAAGCATATTATTGTGTGAAACACACAGCGAGAGAGAGAGACAGAAAGACAGAGACAGAGAAAGAAAGAGAGAGAGAGAGAGAGAGAGAGAGAGAGAGAGAGAGAGCGAGAAGACACCGAAAGACAGCCGAGTGAGATAACAAATGATAACGGAGAAGTAATGCAAACTACGATATAGGCATTAAGCGTCAGCAACCGCTGTGACAAGGTGGCGCTTTCCGCACTTAATATTACAAAGCCTAATTGAATAGGAGAACAACTTGTGGTGAGTTAACATGGAGCCACGTAATTATACTATCCTGTATGATAACGAAACTATAGAACACATCACAAACCACACCAACGGTGAGCTCCAAGATTCTCACAATCCGCAGGCTAAAGTCGGGGTTCTTTATGCCACGTTCATACTTGTGGTTTCGATCACCGTCATCGTGTTAAATGCTCTCATAGTGAACGTATACATCAGGTTTGAATTTCTTAG